>NW_018407749.1:1156338-1404550 GCF_002113885.1 Mizuhopecten yessoensis | reverse complement strand
TTCAGGATCTACAACAGGACAAAACATTGACAGAGGGGGACCGTACAACACCTTCAGGATCTACAACAGGACAAAACATTGACAGAGGGGGACCGTACAACACATTCAGGATCTACACCAGGACAACACATTGACAGAGGGGGACCGTACAACAAATTCAGGATCTACAACAGGACAAAACATTGACAGAGGGGGACCGTACAACACCTTCAGGATCTACAACAGGACAAAACATTGACAGAGGGGACCGCACAACACCTTCAGGATCTACAACAGGACAAAAAATTGACAGAGGGGGACCGTACAACAAATTCAGGATCTACATCAAGACAAAACATTGACAGAGAGGGACTGTACAACACATTTAGAATATTTAGCACAAGGGAAGTTACCAGGGTGAACAAAATATTGATGATTTGTAACAGATTAACACAAATGTGTATGAATGAGCTTTGCTTCAAATTAATCAGATGTACATATATGAAATCCTCACTTAGTTTCGGGCTAATATGTGATACGATAAGTCTACAAGTTTTCCGACAAACAATAAATGACATTACAGGACACAATTTAACAAAATATGTATAACAGCTCTACTATCATCATCACATAAACTTTGACAAACAGAAAATGCAGCATTTTAAAGAGAATCAATTAGGATGATAGATACCTTGTCATTGTCCATTGCAAAATCCTCTGCTGTACGACCTCGCGGACACTTGTCCTTCGTCACCATCTCATCTTTGTCCTTTTCATCCTCATTTTCATTCTCCGAGCCCTCTTCGTCGTAGTCCATGTTCTCAATCTTTGGATCAGCCCCGGCAGCCATGAGGAGCGCTACCATACCAATGTTTTGTCGGCCACAAGCCACATGAAGTGCTGTGTTGCCATCAAAACATGTTGCATTGACAGCTGCTTTGGCCTGTAATGAGTTCAAAGGGCAATTGTGTAGTCAAACTGTAGTAACGGGAGACAACTCAAACATACTGTGTAAATAGGTTGCTTTCCCATATTGGGCCTGAAATGGTTCAAGTGGTGCAGAAATATTACCCAAAAACTTGAACCTGAACTGTGCCAAATTTAAAGGCAGGGCTAGAAAAGCAAAGTTTCAGAGTTTTATGACAATTAAATATTAATATATCAAGAATAATGTGTTTTTCTTTCATGCATGCACTAAATATTATATCATTTCATGAAAGACACATGTGAATCAATATTGTTTTGTGGACAGTCAGCATTTCAGTTTTTGTCAGGGATTTCTGGGCGCCTCGATAATTCTAGGGTGAACCTCGGTTAAGATCTGAGCCTGTTGTTTCCTTTTCAGGGTCAGCTAGTAGAAATGGTTGAACCTGATATGTGAAAAAGACCTTAGACTGTGCAAAAGTAGTCAACTCAGGTATTCACCTCCAATAAATTAGACTTTTTTGAAGTTACACTGCAGTCAGGGGAGATAACTCAAGCTATAGGTTTTATACACTAGGTTGGGTGATATTAAATTACCAAACAAGGATTGATTTTACTTGCAGTTCCTTTTACCTCTATATGAACAGTGCACATACCTCCAGAAGTAGCCAGCCTGCAATGGAAAGGTCGTCATTGCCTGCTGCATAGTGGATAGCCGACCGACCACTTTTGCCGTCGGCCATGTTCACGTCAGCCTTGCCCTTCATCAACAGCTTCATGGACGTCAAGTCCTGGTTTTGGGCAGAGATGTGAAGTGGAGTCAAACCTGTGGAAATTATCAGAGAGGAATGTGTAACAATTGTCTCATTATCGTTCAGCAAAATACAAGACAATTTCATCGTAACCTTTGTGTCATATTGATATCTACTGTACACATGTTGTGATGACATTATATGTATATGTGTTGTCCTATGTACATAAACGTTATGAATGTCCTGTATCTGTAACATGACCTTACACATCTGCAAAAAGCATGCTGACCACTGTCCAGCATGTATGTCATGGAGTACCCTGTCACTTTCTATCCTCATTCATGCCACTGCTAGAAACTCAGATCTTCATTATAGCTGGAATCGTACTTGTGAAAGCACACCTAGCCCTATACACCTACAGACTATATGCTGTACCTGTGGAGGTCAAGAGGCAAGAGACGAAAATACATTAACCATGTGTTTCTATTGTCCTCAACCTTAAGTAGCTGATCTGATAAGCTCATTAAATCAGTAATCAACTATTGACATTTTATTATAAATATTCTTCTCTAAGATGTTTTGGCATTATATGCCAAATTTATTCTCAATTTTTGCAATGCTTACTGCTTCCATTTTACACAGGTATGGATTATGTCAAATTAAAGAATACTTCAAATTTGATTTGGAAATTGGGCATGCTGTTTATCAAATATGTACCATCGATGTTCTTGATGTCGAGTTCCGGGAAGGGTAGCTGCCTGCTGACCCGTGGTCGGATGTATTTCAGCATTGCTGCAAGACACTTGTCTCTTTTGTGAAGGGAAGCCAAATGAGCCGCAGTGTTACCATGACGATCCAGCACTGTAGGCTCTGCCCCGGCCTTTAGCAGGGCATCGACCACTCCCTCCTGGCCAGTTATCACAGCAAGATGTAATGGTGTCTGTAAAAGTGTTTTATAATTTTGTATTTTATGCAGTGTTTGGATTAATATTTAAAATTATTCTTGTTTACTGTATAAATGATTTTAGAATCGTTAAACACTTAATCTAAAATATTTTAATATTATGATTTCAAAAATATCATTCTTTAATTTCAACTCTTAGATTTTACAATCCAACGTAAAACACCAAATAGTACGAAATGTTTGGAAAACAGTACATTCATTCATATTTGATATCCAATTGTATAGAAGTCAATATTTAAATACTGTCCACAAAGTTTCCATGGTGAAGCAACAGGACAGAACTGTGTACAGAGGTATTGTACCTGGAGTCTCCTATTGTGGACATTTATCTTAGACTGGGCGTTAGGCAAGGTTTCCATGACATCCAGCAAGTTGTGGATCACCTCAAGCTGGTGATTAATGATACAGGTGTGCAGTGGTCTGAAATAATGTTATTTTATTATCAAATTATTACATTCATTATTCAAGAATATATGATACCTTACACATGTACATTATACCAGTGATTTAGGTGTCAAGATTCATTCCCTTTAAAAAAGATAGATGTCGCTAGTGTCAAATATGCAATTCTACGTTAAGCAAACTTCGTAGTAGGCTCGATCTCCTAGACACCTGCGTTACCAAAAACATGTATCAAAAACTCAAACATTATCTAATACATTAGAATTACCTGAATGTATCAATACAGATATTTTATGTACCTTTTAAACGTCATACTGTAAAAGCATAATATTTCGTTGGGGATTTAATTCTTTTTGTTTTTGTTTTTGTTTTTTTTAAACCACGAAATATAATCCCAACGAAATTTTAAACACACGAAATATTAACTAAACAAAAAATATTAATAAGCTATTAATTTCATTACAAATCCATGGTGTATTTAAATTTAGACACAAGTCAAGATTACCAGGTGACAGTGTGATTATCATCACAGGCACAGAGGTAAACACTTATAACACCAGCATGTCAATCAAGTGTTATATTTGTAACACAGTTATTGTTACACAGGTACTTCAGCACATATAAATAGTTACAGGCAGTTCATCCATTACTTATACAGAAGCTATTTAGCGTGGGCTTGTTTGACAACACTGATTTTCAAATCAACCGACACTTTCTCAATCTCTACTCCTTCTCGTATCTACGAAGACACCTTTGCCGCATACCACTCGACAACTTTTTGTTTTGATAAAAAAAACACAGGGTATTAAAATATTGATTCCACGAAATATAATCCCAACGAATTTTTCCACATACAAAAACAATGAAATTTAACCCCAACGAAAATATATGCTTTTACAGTATCCATTCAATGACCAGGTACACATCACCATTCTTATAATATTTTACATGTTTAGGGAAACTCTTTCGGAAAGTAATGTCAAGTCGTTGAACCAATGCCACTGTATCAGTTGGTTCCAATATCTCTTGCCTGGATACCACCAAGTACAAAGGGTGATTGAATATTTAAAAGGGAATAACTATGATAATTCATCGCAATATGCTTGGGATATATTTTTCAGCTCATTACTTGTGTTTATCAGTTTCATCAAAGTAGTGGCCTCCTTCAGGACAACATTCAGGTGAAATTCGATCTTGTGGCACTAAAAATTCAGTTCTACTTTATTCACTACACTTATATATCTAGTTTCATTACCACAAATCTAAAACCAGGGAAATTACTCGAGTTATCATTCTATTTGGCCCAGGTGGGGGACAACTATGTAATGTTAATTTTCTGTGAAGCTGTAGTTTTATCAAACTTACATATCTCCGTCCTCGTCTGCGATACAGGTGAGGTACCTCTGTACGGTGAGAAGCTGGCGAATGTCTCCCGTAGCTGCATATAGCTGTATGGCCTTGGCCGTTCTATCTGCCATCTTCAGAGCATGGTCTGCCTCAGTTTGAACTGTCAATCATAAAACCAACCTCACATAACTAGCTTTCCCGGTCAAAACTTGGGTAGGACATAACAATTCATATTATTACTAATAGGAATTTATGTAATTTTGATTAAAAGCAAAATTGACTTTGTTTCTATTATTAAATTCTCAGTGAGGATATTTTAATACACTAGGTATCATTGAAGACAAATTTCGAGGATATGCAAATCCTGCACGTTAGGGACTTAATGTGTAAATACAAGAACACCTTGCAATAATGACGTTGTTTGACATTATGAAAGGGTTTGATATCATTCCAAAGGACAAACACACAAGTACTCTGAAGAAAAAATGTAAGAGGAAAATAGGATATTGAAATATGCTGGCGGCAAAAGAGGTGGCAAATGAAACAAAGGACACTATACCAGCTACACCAATTTTTCACAGAACAAAGACATAATTTCTGTCAAAACACAATCACAGCACAAAACTGAAGTCACAGACAGGAACCTACCAGACACATGAACAGGAGGGTGACCTGCTGGATAGCTGTGGGATTTGCGTACACGCTGTACAGGTTGACCTGCTCCCGATTTACTCTGCATCTTGATCATACCATCAACCATGTCATGTCCACTGACAGTCAGTGGAATCTGAGGAGGACATGTCCCAACGTCCCCGCTCACAGTCAGTGGAATAAGATCTGAATATATATCTAGTGTGTGTTTGTCTTCATTGACAGTAAATGGAATGCTTGTAATAGGCGAAGTGTCTCTCTCTGAGCCTCTTGTCATTAGGTTAGGGTTCATATACGGGTTGGTCGGAGCCATTAAGATCTGGCCCTGGTACTGGGTATTTGTACTGTACATGGTCGGTAGTTGTGCCACCTGCTGTGGGGTATGAGGTATCAACATGTGATGACTCTGGGATATCCCCATCTGATTATTGAGTGAGGTAGCCATATATGTGTTTTGGGCGAAGGTTTGTGGAACAGTAGTGTTGTGTGTATTGGGCATATACACGGTTTGGGGTGGGGTCATGCGTGTGTCGACAGGTGTGGTATAGACTGTGGTTTGGGGTGGGGTCATGCGTGTGTCGACAGGTGTGGTATAGACTGTGGTTTGGGGTATACCGAGGGGCGTTGTTTGTGGTATGGGTTGTTGGGGTAGCTGCCTATTGGTGAAGTAAGGGCCAACAATCTGACTTGGAGGTGGACAAGGCAGTGTGATGGCCGGTGGTGTATCGGTTTCCAAATCCTGATGAGTGTTAATGTGTTGTGTTGGTGGATGACGCCTCGTTGCTTTAGCCATAGGCCTGCTGGAAGAGGCAGGAGCTTCTGCAGGAGTAAAACATTCTCATATAATCTATATATATAATCTAATAAATAAGCTAATACACAGAATATTGAATATTGAGGTCAATAAAAATTATCAATTATTTTCACAAGTTTTCATATTGAAGTGATGCATGTTGAGGGAAAGGTTGGGGGTGTTCAGTCATCAATATCTGCTTTATTGCTTCTCTTTATATCAGTAATTATTTGGAAATTCTAAAAAAATAAGCACAACTTTGGTGCCTGCCAAAAATAAATGATGGATAAGGGAGGGTTGAAGAAGTGTTTGGTGTGATGTTTGAACACCTGTGAAAATAGTTGGCCTCTCATGATCAATGCAATATTATATTATTAGTTTCATATGAAAAGATAAGTCCAACATATTGTTTTATTACATTCAATTAATTTGCTAGGGAAATTGAAAAATAAAAGGCACAGAGGCCATGTTTGCCTCTGATCATTCCTTTTATATTAAGTCTAAACTAGTACGGCCATTCTTGAGGAGAAGCTTTTTTAATATTGAAAATGTTAATGGCATACCAGATGTCACATTCCAGCAATATCTCACTCCGTCAAATGAGCCAGGTTAAGTAAAACATAACAGAATTAAGAACACTGAATTGAATAAAACTGGCTTTCTTGAACAGGACCTACCTTCATCCTGATTGACAGTTGTGGGCATATTTCCTTGACTTTCGGACATAGAGTCTACAACAGATAGCACAGCCTCACTTTGGTATGTGTATATATACGTACATCACACTAATATTTATATTCATCACATTATGTACTGTGCTTTCTAGTGAATATACCCATGTCATATTTTTTTGCGTATTAACCAATGTAATATGACCTATCAGCCCTGTGATTGGTTGTAAGTTTCAATTGTTTCAATTGTGACGTCACGCCTAGGACAAGTACATGACGTCACAGACTTGGAAGATGGAGTCAAAATAACAGCTTTTTACATTTCAAGGTTGCATGAAAATTGTGGTTTTACACGNAACAGCTTTTTACATTTCAAGGCTGCATGAAAATTGTGGTTTTACACGAATAAATGCCACAAATACTGATTATGTGATAAAAAGGATCTGACACTCGTTTATATTTCATATGAAATTTATGAAACTCATAACAAAATTTGAGGCGAGCTAAAGTGAAAAAAATTTTTAGACTCGTTTCATAAATCTCATATGTAATGGAAACTCATGTAGTTGAGGAATCTGGTAGCAGACTCGTAACATAAACATTAATGTCCAAATAAAAAAATATCTCAACATAAAAAAAGGTCAGTCTTTGGGCCTGCCCCTGATAAAAAAAATCTATTTGTGATCAATTTTACAAAAAGTTTCAACTTTAAAAACAGGTTCCAGTTCCTGAATAAATACATTTTCAAATCAAACCATAAGCTTTCCAGTAAGTGTATTCAACAAATTATATCAAACACTGGTGTGTTGTAAAACCAAGCTCTGTTCGCCATTTATATAAATATTAATGAGCAAGGACACAAAAGATATTCTCTTACTTCCATTGACAAAGAAACTGCCACTGCCTCCCCGCTGTTTGTCACCACCCCCGGAGCCAAAGTTGCCACCCCCAGGGTATATGGGCAAAATCTTCTTTCTTTTCTTACGAATGTCATCCATATCTATGAAATGAAAAAAGACTTATTAATAACAGAATTACAAACATCACAGAAATATGATATCTTTACAGATGTTTTGTCACTTCTACAGCTACAGTATATAAAGATAAAATACAAGACTGACCTTTAACTTCGGACTGAAGATCAAGGTCAGTTAACATGCACATTTTGACGATAAGATGAAAGCATACCAAGTGTCATCGAAATTCCTTTTTGATCAAATTTTTTGAGCTATTTACACCTAATTTATTTCCTGAACATTTAATTCTGTAAAGTTATTGACAAGACACATACAGAGTGGCTAAATGTTATTTGACCTGACCGTATTTTACATTTGACTTTTATTTATTTTACATGTACGTTTATTATGTGACAGCTAAAGTCACCTGACAATAGTGCTCACACATTCAAGTCATTTAACCCACTCACCCCTAAAGTCACATTTGAACCTTACCAAATCAAAGTCTGGGCAGGTCCAGTTTAAATATCTAGGGGTGAATGAGTAAACATGCCATGTAATTAAAATATCATATTAAAACCTTGACCTTATCTATCATGCTGGTCAGGCTTGGGAAATCAATAACTCAGGCAAGTGATGTAAATCTATAACATCTGCCTTCCACTGAAGATAAAAACATTCCTTTTTTAACCTTTAATATTTTTTTAATTTTTGAGTCAGTGTAAAAGGCAAAATATTGACAGCCATTTTTAAAATAGCAACAAGAAACATAAATTTGTGAGTTGCTTCCCTTAGACCATCTTATAATACACTGTAGATGCTGTAGACATTGCACGATTTATCTACATCCTCCTCCTAGGTGTTTTGTGTCCAAACAAATGACCAAAGGACCAAGGGAAATCCAGATATTTTTTCCAGACAGGTAAAAGGCAGAATGATACCCTAACTTGTCTAATTATTTTGACAATATACTGAGCAGAGGTGCCTATTGCGACCCTATAGTGTGAAGCTGACCATGGGGTAAGGGTTTTGAAAGTAATATGTAAGATACTGAATTAGTATTCTTATATGGGTCTAGTTATATTTATGTTTACAGATTTCAATGAAACATCTTCAGCAATGCAACATGCCTTACGTCGTAACAATTAACTGCATTGGTAGCATAGTTAATGCACGTGTACACAATTAAAAACAATGCAAGTGTACAAAGAAAGAATTTTGACACTGGAATGCTTCTGAAGAATAACAAGAAAAACAGATCGTAGATCCTGACAAAAACAGGATCTTTAACAGTACCGGTAACTATACGTTTTTGGAGCAAAGTATCGGCTATAGGGACAATGATACAACTTACCGATGTTCTGAGGGTAGTAGGTGAAAGACTTGGGGTCACTGCTCTCCGAATCCGACTTGCGTTGTAACATAATCAGCACATTCACTGCTCTGTCTATTGTTGGGTCTTTGTATGGTGGAGTTTTGAAGACAATAGCATACTGATTTGTAAGGAAATAAAAGAATAAAAATTACTCATAATAATAATTAATTTCTGTTCTTTTCTATAGAACAGTGATTAAAGTAGAAGGTCTCTCTCCAACTGCTCTTCAGTTAATTTCACATTCAAAAACCCAACTTGGAGAATCAATATTTTGACCAACATCTGATCAGAGGTCATTGATAGCTATACAAATATCATAAGACCTGTTTAGTAAGAACACAAGTTGGGGCTCAAAACATGATGACACAAGTTTCCCCCAACTCTGTGCCTACTAGACCACAGGGGCTCAAACAAAGTGAATGCTCTCAACATCAAGGCTGCCTCAGGACAATTTTTTTTATTCTTTGCAACATAAAAAATAAATAAAATAATGTTATTACCCTTCTTCATCTGAGAAGGTGTTCTACCGTGGTGGGCTCTAGCCTGGCTTGTAGAATTTATATTGGAGCTAGTGAAAAGTTTCAATATTTCCTATGAAAAGTATACGTGTAGGTCGGGTTGGTAAAATTGTTCAAAATCTGCCTGCAGGCTACAACTTTAAATACATAAATATACCCCTGGCTGTTCTCAAACACTATCTTATTACATTCTGAACAAATCTAATTTTTAGATTGCAACTTTGTTTCTATTCAACACAAAGTATATTTATCATGAATGAAAAGATGAAAACTTCCTCAAACATTCACTTTGCATATTTTAAAATCAAACATTCAAAGCTAAGCAAGAAAATTGATCAATGAAAATAATAAACAGTATTGATTGATATTTCCTCATTAAAGTAACACCACTGCACAATTTTAAGAAATATCTACCAGATATTTTTATTCCAAAATAAAAACAGTGGCAAAAACAGGAACAAGTATTAAACCTTTGAGAAACACTGAAACAAGGATAAGAACTTAGATAAGAACAGAGAGAATACAATTTTTGACAAAAACATGAATATTCTGCTTTATTACTGACCTGTCTGTGAACATCAAAAGGTCCAAAGGTACCATACGCTTCCCACGTCACATTTCCTTCCTCATCTTGCTCCACGAATCTCACTGAGATGTCATCTGCAGGTACATAAGGCACTGATCATATACCATTCAAACTGAGATATCTAGCTTGTAGTTTTAAAGCATGAAGAAAATGTGCCAAGTGGCAACACTGAGTTGCAAGCCTGGGACACACAGATCTACTTTGTCAGGAATAAATTATATTTACCTTAGCATATAATATATCAATACAATACAATCATAAAAATAACAATGTACTATTTTTATAACCTTTTATTTTTGCTAAGTTGCTGCTAAGTTGCTACAAACATTAAAAGCTATAAGAACTTTTATTGATTTCTTGTTGTCAGCAAAATGTCACTATTAACCCATTCATCCCTGAAATTTCTTAATGAACTATTCCAACCTTTGAATTGGAAGAGTTCAAATGTGTCTTCAGGGGTGAATGAGGTAAAATTAATACTGGAGGAAATGAACTACGTACATACGATCACAGATAACAGTAACAGTGTGTAAAACATGAATGCTCTAGATCTATTTATTAGATAATTAAAGAAGGAAAATATTGTTATCGAGGTAAAAAAAGCAAGCGCTTTAATGTACAAGCCATCTTCATATGGCCTTTAAAGCTGTTACTATATATTGACAAGAAATGCGGTCCTTTTAATATCTTTGTCAAGATATACACAAGCTTACATGTACTTGACAACTTCTTATACTCTTAGCTGTTGCGAGGACACAAAACCCTAAAGAAACAAACAATGCATATACATAATGTACAACAATAGTTTACATACTAACACACTTCACATCTTTGTATCTCAGATCCAACAGAGTATCAAGTTACCTTTCTGCACTTTCTCACACAACAAGAACACTTCCTCATTGCCAGTACAACAGCCTCCATATTTGTCCATGCGACAGATTTTGAGGGCGTTGGCGCCTGGTGACTCTGAAAAACAGAAAAAATAAGAATATCAAATTAAGGAAAATAATGATAAAACATATTACTTGTAGTTTAAATACAAGTGGATAGTATTTTCACAAAAGTTTAGGCCCAAAAATATGTGCGTTTCCTGTTTCTACTGGAAAATAATTAGGGTCATTAGGTAGACAAATTTGTTTTGAAAATATTTTTTCTATGCTGATATAGAGCAGGAGTTCTGACTTTAACAATGCTTATCACTAAATGCCAATAAAAACTTCAAGGTAGGCACAAAAATCTAGGGTTGGTAGGGAAACCAGAAACACATTTTTGTTTTGCCTTAGCATTGTTTCTGATGATTCTATTTCCTTATTTGCTATAAAAGTATGAAAGCAGTACTTGGCAATTTGTTTCACAAAGATCAAAAGGTTCACACTGATTACTACCAGAGGTACATGTACGATCAAAGGAATGAATCAGAAAATAACAGCTGTTGACAGATAAATACATGGTGGTTAGTGCATGTTTATGATATTCTTCCTGTATCATTTATCTACCCAGTTCTTTGTGTACGAGTCCTTTTCATTGATCTTTCTACTACAACTTGTTGCACACACACAATGTAATCATTTCAGTGCCTATTATGTAGCCCTGTTCCCAGTTCGTGGGAAAGTCTTCCTAGTTTGTCACTTGACTTCTGACTTCCCATGAAACATGATCACTATGCCTAACAAACCAGGGCGATATTTGACAACAACTGAAGAGAGATTCTCTTGATAAGTTATCTTTTAGCTGTAAGTAGATGATTATCAAAATGAATCAGAGTTATTCAAATTAATATTTCCTAGACTGCATTCATCATTACCTAAGGAGGAAAATTCAAAATTAAGAAAGAAAATATTTATTTAGTTACTAAAGACATATATGCATACAAATGGTGCTTTGAAAGTTACATGAAAAGATGAAATTTAATTCACTGAATTATTCACTGTTCGTGCATTTCTGTGAAGCAGATTGCTGAACACAGACATGACATGCAAAATTCTACATTTTAATCTTTCAATACAAAAATTCGAGCTTTGAAATGCACCTGGGCAATGTTTTTGAAACATGAAACTATATCTTGATCCAAAGAATTAAAAAAACTTAGGAATACTTACTGCTATCATATATTGGGTTGGAGAGAACGGAGGGTAGCAGACGATTAAACAAGCCAGTCTCATCTCGGAGGTAGGCCTGGAAACATAACTTCACCACATTCAGCTGCATTTCCTTGGCTAGCTTCTCCGACTGTGTCTTAGCTTGTTTGATGTCTTCCACTAGATTTAGTAACAATCATAAATTAATTAAAATGAAACACTATTGTCGGTAATATTCACAGAGAATTTAATTTTGCTATATTCACAAAAATAGTGCGAAATTAAATACAAAGCTAATATTAATACCATGTACAATAATATGGGTATAAATATGATTAAATAGATATTGATAAAGAAAAAAAAAGTTCACCCATTTACTGTCAAAAAAAGACGATAAAACAACAATTCAATACAACATTTTACAATACTTTTAAAAAATAAATCTCATCAACCAAACACAAGGGTACTCAAATGAGCCTGATTTATTTTTATCTGACAATGTTGCATGAAATTTAATCCCTGCAAACTAGTTCTGATCAGGCAACCAGTAAATATTAGCCCTGTGAAATTAACAACTATACATGCACAGTATATACATACAGCATGTCAAAGACATGATCTTATTTATATATACATGTGTATTATATATTACTATCAAGATACATAACATAACACCAATGAGTTATAACCAATTTAGCATTGTCTACATCAAGTACTAGGGCAATTCAACATATCGTATAAATGTCTAATATAGCATACCGGTAAACAAAATATGTGTATGTTCTTTATTTATAAGCAATAAAATTGTCTTAAATCTCTGAGAAAAATGCTTGAGTTAATGAGGAGTAAGCTACTGGAAACCATACTGTCAAATGTCGGAGTCTCTATGTTTGATTTTTTCATCTGGTTTAGTGCGAAGTCCTCTTTTCTTTTGACTTAATTTCTAAAAAGAAAGGCTTACTTGTCAGGTCTGCCTGGGCATTGAGGTCGCCGAGTTTGACAAGTTTGTCAAGTTTAATGGACTCCAAGATCCTCTGTTCTATCACCTCTGATGCCTTCCTCCGCGTCACATGCTGGACACACAGGTTAGGAAACCTTCATCGAAACAAATCGTATGCTACAATTAACTTATAAATATTTAAACGAACCTTGATGTCTTGAACATTCGACTTATTGCGGACATTTTGGTTTGTTTGTGTTTTACGTCCTATTTACAGCTATGGTCATTTAAGGAAGTGCCAGGTTTTGGTGGCGGAGGAATTTATCCGAAAGCCAGAGTTTCCGGAGAAAAACCACCGACCTACGGCCAGACCTGGCGACTTTACCACCCAGACCTCGATCTTGCGACCCAGTGCCGTGGTGGAGGGCTAGTGGTAGCAGAATGTCAGACGCCTTAACCACTCGGACATATAATTGTATCTCTACCTATAAGCCATATCCTTTTATTTATGACTTTTAACTTGAATATCTCGTTTACAAAGAATGCTTTTCGTAGTAGAAGTAAACCAGCAACATGAACATACAAGATGAAGCATTAAGTAATGAGAATATCTGACATGAACAGTGTGGTATATCCAAATGTAATTTCTGTGATGAATTTCAATTTGTATTGCCATTTTCAGAGAGTTGAAGCTAGACTAATAGGTATAAAAGAATCACATTATAGAGTTCAAAAGATTTTGATTTCAAAATAACCTTACAAAATCCAAACGTTTTCATCAGTTTACAGATTTAATGTCTCCGAGGCTAGACACATGTACATGTATGTAGTTAATATATGAATCACACAAGTAAGAGTGTTCACATATATTATTATTTACTATATTTTTGTCTCGCCCCTATGGATCAGATCAAAGTTACAGTTTAACAATGATTCAATTTTGGGTTGTTGTTCACATGTTTCATCAGTTATAAATAATGACACAGTCAGCTTGTTTTTATACCTTGAGATATACAGTGTAACTTACGTGAGAGAGTTTTGTCCGCCCTTTAATTCCACTATACAAGTTCCCCCGTTGCAGTTTCTGCCCACCAGTTTATGAGCATGAGGGCGAGGGATGACCTCATCTGTTACCAAGGTTACCACAACACGGGCAGGCCCATTGTAGTTCTTGATCTGTAACAATTATTTCATAATTACTAAATCTGATCCACTGATATAGATATATATAGGCAAGGATTGTAAATTGTTTGGGGATAATTGTGAATATCTATTCTTTAGTAATCTTAAGAAAATAGTTGCTCTCTATCAACTTAAATATTAAGTGCTAATAAAATTAAAAAGTTAACAAAAATACAAATATATAGTATAGGCAACAAAAATATCAAACAGTGACAGTACAGTATTTTAAACTTAAACCATTAAGTAATCTGGTCAATAACTTGTAAATGATATTTTCTACTTAGTTTAAATGTAACTTAAACTACTGAGTCCAGTGTTTGTTATGAGTTCAGTAGACCTACTTCCAAGCCAATTCGTGTATTTTAGAGAATGCCAAAAAAATATTTGGTAAGAAATTTGCCAGGATTGACCAGACCTGTGACTGCTGGCCATACACCCAAGGTCAGGTATACATGTATATAAGGCCACCAAGAGAAGCTGGAAGAGGGTCTTACAGTAATTTCACAATATTTACTTATACAACAGAATGAACCTTCTATAACAAGGATCTAAATGAAAACACACTTTCTGATACTTCATCTCTCTCAACATTCAATCTGGTAAACCACAACATCAAATTTTCATTGGAGGTCATGCGACCATGATCAGGTAAAACCACCAGGTGTAGCTGTTCTTGGATTTTGTAATGTAAATTATATATAACCCATACATTACAAACCTTAACTAATTGTATATAACCTATAGCTATACACTACAAAATGTAATTTATTGTATATGATCGACGTCCCATACACTACAAAATTAAATGTAATTTATTGTATATGACGTCCCAAACACTACAAAATGTAACTTATTGTATATAACCTATACACTACAAAATGTAATTTATTGTATATAACCCATACACTACAAAATGTAAATTATTGTATATGACGTCCGATAAACTACAAAATGTAATTTATTGTATATAACCCATACACTACAAACTGTAATTATTTGTATAGTCTCTATATATATGGGAGTCTTCTACCAACACTGACCTTAATAGCAGGGTAAGTCTTGCGGTACTTTTCACTTTTCTCTCCTTGCAAACCCCCGTGAGATGGACCCTCACATTCATAACGAAATCGAAATCCACGAGGTTGCGGTTGCTCTACAATCTCAATATGCGGCTCAGAGTCTGTAAAATAATAATCCACAAAATATTGTATGATTGAAATATACCACTATGACTTAAGACTGACAATCACAACCGACCTATGAACTTACAAGCATTTTGATTTACATACATATTATGAGACAAGAAGTTGTTATTAAACTATTTCAATGCTTTGCTGATGCATTTATAACATGTAAAATCCTTTAGTTCTAATGAAGTATCATTTACCAACTAAAAGGTCCTGCATGTGTTTAAGTTTGAATTGGTTGCCCCTTCCCTCTTTAATATCTTGAACTTGATCGAGATAATAATTGTTAATTGAGCACAATGTTATCTATCTGAAATTTGGAGACAATTTTTTCCCCACCAAGGTGAAAAACCAGCCTTGCTCAAGTCAAAATATTTCTTTAATGAGGGATTAGGGTCAATTGATTCAAGCACCTGTGAACAACAGCAAAGTTCCTGAAACATTATAAGAGATGTATGTTAAAACTGACCATCATCAAGCACCATCTGTGTAATGCTGTTCAGAGAAGTTTCGCCATTGGTCATCTTTTTGTTCTTTTTAACTTGGTACACTGTGTGTGGATCATTTTCAATGGCAAATTCATACTCGACCGAGTCAGACGTGTCTCCATCTCGGTCACTCATGCTGGTGTCACTGCACTCACTACAAACACAACAGATACAGTGCATTAAATTATATATCCTCAACATAAAATGACAGAGGTATTGTGGGAGGGAAAGAAAGCGTGGAGGGCTATATACATTAACGAAATACTGTCACAGTGGTGAAGCATATCTAATACAACATTATGGACTTAAGCTTCAACACTTTCAGTTCACCTGGTAGTATACACTGTAGCTCATATAGCTGGACTAAGCTTAAGGCCAATGACAAAGTTTTGCACACCTGACCTCATTCATTACAAAATCAAAAAAAAATAAAGAATATAAATGTTGTTGTTTAGGTGTAAGCATTAATTACCCACCCAGGTTCACTTGAACAGCCTGTGGTATAATTTTAAAGAATGTGTATATTGTATACATAGTCAGTATCAAGGTTGCCTCACTAGTGTAACATAGGTCATTATTTTGTTGATGCCATGCGTGCTAGAGATCAAACCTGGGACGTCTAGATATATAGCTATATATAGTCTGACACACTTCCAATTGAGCTATTAACGAGAAATTCTCCATATTGCTGAGTTGGTAGGAAGCAGCTAGTATTTCACCAGGGAGACATGTTCCCCATCTAGGAAAATGTATGTTCCAAGTTTCCAGGGATAAATATAGCAAAGCTCATGAAAGCAAAAATGAGTATTTATGTCAATATCTCTCGGTTCCCTACATGGGAACTAAGTTAATGTAACAAAAGACCATATTTTTAATGCTCTACTAGGGATCAAAACATGGACCTGTGTTTTACTAGTCTGATGTTTTACCAAATAAGGTAAAGGAACAAAATTCACCCTTGCCTAGTCAATATGAAGTAGTTATTGTTACCAGGACAATTGGAACTCCACTTTAGTTCAGCGGTACGGTCTCCATTTACAGAGCCAGGTCAATGGTTTTATTTCCAGTAAAAGCACATATTCTTTTCAATTCAGTACTTCCTTCCTAGTACAGACTGCTGTCATCCATCCTCCCTGTCCAATGAAATGGATATCCCTCTATGGGTAGTTTATGAACCTGGGTTGTGGTAAGTCTACTGGGGAAAAGGGGCTAATGCTGTCCATGATGTGCATACAAAGTGTCAAAGTTGCCTTACTAGTTTGAGCTAGACAAAATTCCCATTTAGCTTACCTAAAGGTTTAAGGGCATCTGACCGGTGGTTGTTAGGTTGATCCTGCAGTCAACCAAAGTATTCTTTGCACTACTTCCTTACCATTAATGTAATATAACTGGTCTATTTTAGGCTATAGGTTTAACGCAATTGTACTAAAACTGTCAGCATTTTTTTAATATGACTTTTCTCTGCCCTCAGCTCAATTAAACAATTACAAATAGGTGACGTATTGCATAGTTACATGATCCACTCCTACACAAAAAGGAACATTATTTCCCCCTTGTTATTGCCTCTCATTTGAACTGTTTTTTGGATGTGAACGTTGACCCAATAGCCCTAGTATAATATCAGACAGTGCCAATATGACAATATTTGTAAACAGCCGAAATATGGTATGTATTTATATAGCCTACATGTGACATTGACTACGGTTGCAGTCGGCGAAATGTCGTATTTCACAATGTGTTTTTAGTGCTTAATATACAGATATAAGGGGAAGGAACTTTGTCACTGTTTTGTTGATTATCGTTATATATAGCATCATGAAACAACACAGAACAAAAAATCACTTCAATGTTTGTAATTTAACCCAAATTATTGAGCATATGTTGAAACTATTTCGTTATCAACAAATTCATTACAACATGACCAGGATCTATTTTTGGACGCCCACCATCCATTTTAGAATTTATGGAAATTCCTGGAGATATTTCCTGTGACACGATATGGCGTTCTTATAGGACATTCATCATTTCGTCATTTCATTATCATACCTGTTGATACTTTAGATACTGGTACATTCCCGGAAACTTGTCAAAACATCCAGAAAACTAAATAAACCAGTCAGATCGGCTCATCAGTCGGTCGTCAACAAGCAAGATGGAAAATCCAACGTGGGGATTCCCCAGAACAAGTCTCATTGGTTAATCAAATCACGTGACTGATATTTTCCCCTCACCGCCTCTATCTGAATCCGGGCAGACTGCATGCGGACAATATGGTAACTGTCACCGGTAATTCAACTGAAGAAGTATCTGTTACTGTAGGTTCATTGATATCATTCAGCTAAAATATTACAAACTACTGTTAGTTGTCAATGTCACAATCAACACATTGAAGGCTTAACTAGGGGAAATAACTCCGTCAAGAGAAACGACTAAAACAGTTTTTTTCCTACCTAGGCTAACTTAAGTAAGATTTTTGTCAGTTATAAGCCTAATTTTCATAACTTTCAATTGACTTAAATAATTTTAACTTGTTGAATCTAGGCCTACTCGTACCTTGTAAAAGTAATCATAAGTAGTATAGACTAATAGAGCAGATTGGAGTTAATTTTTTAGGTCACCTGAGACAAAGTCTCAAGTGACCTATTGCGATCGCCTTTTTTTCCGGCGTCGTCCGTCGTGCGTCCATTTTTTACATTTTCGACTTCTTCTCCAAAACTCCTGAACCAATTTCAAGGAAACAAAAATAGTGACCGGTTTAGTCCAAAACCCCCAGCGGTCACACTAATTTGCGCCATAGGAGATTTAGCGCCATAATGTAAGTGTTATATCCACGAAATATTTCGATTTTTCGATTGGTATATTCATTTAACTTGTTTGGTAAAGTATCATTGAAAAAAAATGTGTACTTTGTTAGAAAATCGATCTTGATTACGAAGCACTTTTACACTAATTTGCGCCATACGTGTTTTTTCACGCCATAGCAAAATAAGAATTATTTTCAGCTAAAAACTGTTTTTTTCCTTTGGTATATGCATTAAACAGGTTTATTCTTAAACAAATGTTTATTAGGGCTTCGTATCGGAGATACGGATCACTCTGTCTGTCTGTCCGTCCACAAATTTTGTTCCTGGCTGATAACTTTGGTAATTATTATAACTGATGTCCTACATGAAACTTGGTCAAAATGTTCAGTTCACAAAAATACACATTGAGGTAAAAAGTCAAGGTCAAAGGTCACGGTCAAATTTTGCATCTTTTCACTGATAAACATTTTGTTATGACATGATGAAGCAAAGTTGATCAGAATCAAACAAGGAGTCAACTGACCAAAGGTCAAGGTCATCGGTTCAGGGGTCAAGGTCAAATGATGTAGCTTTTCACTGGTGAACATTTCGCTATGACATTATGAAGCAAAGTTGTTCGGAATTAAACAAAGAGACACACTGAGGTAAAAAGTCGAGGTCAAAGGTCACGGTCATTAGATTCAAAGGTCAAGGTCAAATTTTGCATCTTTTCACTGATAAACATTTTGTTATGACATGATGAAGCAAAGTTGATCAGAATCAAACAAGGAGTCAACTGACCAAAGGTCAAGGTTATTGGGTCAAAGTTCATGGTTACATTTTGTATCTTTTCACTGGTGAACATTTCGCTATGACACTTTGATGCAATGTTGCTCAGAATTAAACAAGGAGTCAATTGACCAAAGGTCAAGGTCACTGGGTCAAAGGTGAAGGTTAATTTTTTTACCTTTTCCCTGATGAACATTTTATTATGACATTATGAAGCAATGTTGTTCAGAACTTAACACAGAGTCAACTGACGTTAGGTCCAGATTACGGGGTACAAAGGGTCAAGGTCAAGTTTTGTATTTTTCACTGAAGAACATTTTGTTATTATATTAAGAAGCAAAGTTGCTCGGAATTAATGAATAAGTCAACTGACCAAAGATCAGGGTCACTGGGTTAATGGTCAAGGTCATTTGGGTCCAAAGGTGAAAGACAAAGTGGATCTCTGACTTTGACCCTGGCTCTTGATGCAGGAGGTATATAAGGTGAAATAAAACAAATCAAAGCTAACAAATGAGTATTGCACCGGTATTTACATTTCTGTTAGCCCAGCAAATATGGAGGTGGAAGGAAACAAGACTCACATCATAGTACATGTAAAATGTATATTTTGGTTCCTTGTGATTCTTTTTGAAGTCCAAATGTCAAACGTCAAGCTTAGCTATATGGACAGATTGCTTCTTTAAGATTATGGAGGATATATTGCCACAAGACGGGGCCCTTACTGACCTGTCAGTGTTCTAGTTTTGTTAGGAAATCGACAAAATAATTCTTCGCGATTCAGAAGTCAATTTCAAGGGAAGTATCTCGTACATTTTCAAAATACGCCATAGCAATGAATAAGACATGACTAGTACTTGACTGGAAAAAAAAAAATTATTTATGAAAGCAAACATGGAATACATTTCAAAAACATTAAAGACAATGAAAATATTAATTAATTACACATGTACAACACAATTTATTTATGAGTACAAGCATAGAATAATTTACACACAGCTCTGAAACAGAAATTTATTAAAATTCAAAATGATTGGACATGAACATATTTTATGTAAATCTCACACATTTTAGAAATTATTTACAACACTTTATTACATACTCTTACATTAAAAATAAGTAATATAGATCTTTAATGGAAATATTAATTACTCTTAAATATTTCATCTCAGTTCTTTTTTTAATACTTTTACATACAATCAATAAAATTTTGTAAAATAGAAACAAATCTTCAATATTTAGGTACATTGATTAAGCACATGGATCATCTATTAAGATGAAAAATGAAAGCATATATGCATTCAAATCTTTATTAAATTCAACAACACACTATTTCACACTGTAATACATGAAAACAAAATTAATAAAACATACATCCTACAAATTGTCAACACCTGAAAAATGGTCGTCTAAGAGAAAGGAACTGGGGACGGAGTCCTGAGTTGTTGAAATGAACTAGGTCACGGTCATAGTCTTGTTGAAATTTCACTCGCAGCTTGATGTAGTTGAGTCTGGTCTTAATGAGTCGGTTGATCTTGTTGCATTGTTTATCAAAAGATGTCGCTGTCAGGCCTGGGGACATGGTACTATCTCGGTAAAGTACACCTCCTTGATTCCAGCAGTCTGTAGGTCCGTTTGTAGTTTGAGTAGTGTCTGGAAGATTTCATTAGGGGATGATGTTGCTGCAATGTCGTTTCCTCCTAGTTGGATGAGACTACAATATCTGGGTTGTAGACAATCAGGTCCACCAGTAGATGTTTCGGGATCGAACCAGCGAGCATGCCACCCTTGCCGAAGAATCGGACAGTGCCAGGAACCTGCAATTTAAAATTATATTAATTATTAACATCTGCTTTAGTTTACCATGGTAATTTAAATTTATATTAATTATTAACATCTGTTTAAGTTTAATTTAAATTTATATAAATTATTAACATCTGTTTTAGTTTAATTTAAATTTCTTTCAAGTATTTATTTGGTATTTACCATTATCACCATTTACTTATTCATGATCTGGTAATGGAATTCATTTGCAATATCTGGCCTATATTACAATAAAAGTTTCTTACCTTAAGGTCACCATGACAGTATCTCTCGAGACGAGTAACATAGCTGCTCCCAAAGACTGCAAACTTGGCCATAGTTGAAGATTGTTAAATAAAACAGGCATTAAGTTAAATGTTTACAAAACATCCGAGCATTTACGCACAAGGCGGGCTGCAGATGAAAACCTATCTATAAAAAAGAAGATGAACCTCCAATATATACACTTTGCAAAGAACAAGACTTGCCTGAAGAAGGGATGATCTGATGTCATTATTACCCTAGATGTACCGAAGTATCTACGAGCTGGGATGAAACTACCGCCTTGACGATGGGAACATTGCAGCCAGTTGTTATATAGACAATGTTATCAAACCTGTGTACTTCAAGTGTGTGACTATAAGATAGACTGTGGATGTGGACAATGTATAACATTGTGTGCAATAATGTGTTCTGTATTCCAATGTTCTGTGTAGATTTAGATGTATAATTGGTGAATTCAATAAAGATTTTAATTGTGTTGTACATATGTTATTAATTAATCTGTTCATTAAATAAAATTAATATATATTTATAATATTTAAAAATGTTTTATTCTCTTTAATGTTTCTGTGATTGATATTTAAGTAGATGTAATACATAAACTGTTGTAAATAGATTCTAAAATTAATTTAAAATTTGTTTATGTCTAATAAAATATTGTAATTTATTCCAGGTTTACATTCATAAATAAATTCTTTTATTCCAGTCAAGTACTAGTCATGTCTTATTCATTGCTATGGCGTATTTTGCAAATGTACGAGTTACTTCCCTTGAAATTGACTTCTGAATTGCGAAGAATTATTTTGTCGATTTCCTAACAAAATAAAAAAAATTTAAGAATGAAACATTACCACAACCTGTTTAATGCATATACCAAAGTAAAAAAAACAGTCATTTGCTGAAAATAATTCTTATATTTTGCTATGGCGTGAAAAAACACGTATGGCGCAAATTAGTGTAAAAGTGCTTCGTAATCAAGATCGGTTTTCTAACAAATTACACATTTTTTTAAAATGAGTATACCAATGGAAAAATCGAAATATTTTGTGCATATACCACTTATATTTTGCTATGGCGTGCAAAACCTCCTATGGCGTACCTATGGCGCTAAATCTCCTATGGCGCAAATTAGTGAGACCCGCCCCCAGGGGCCTGAGGGGCGGGGCCAAAAGGGTCAAATTGACTAAATTTTCAAAAAACTTCTTCTCAAGACCCAGATATGGTTAGAATCAAATACTCTCCATAGATGGAAGGGTATAAAGGTGCTTTACCAAAATTATGAATTTCTTGACCCTAGGGTCTCACGTTTCCCCCTGGGGAGGGGGTAAACTTTACTATAGTTTATATAGGGAAATCACATTTTGGACCAACATTTGTTTAATTTCCATTGGAAGTAATTCAATTTGGGTTAGCATTATCAGTATTAGGTAGCAGTTTGATAGTATGCACCTATGAGCCCTGACTGACCCCCAGGGGCTGATGGGTGGGGCCAAAAAGGGTTGAATTGACTGAAATTTCAAAAATCTTCTTCTCAAGACCCAGATATGGTAGAATCAAATACTCTTCATAGATGGAAGGGTATAAAGATGCTTTACCAAAATTGTGAATTTCATGACCCTGGGGTATCACGTTTCCCCCTGGGGAGGGGGTAAACTTTACTATAGTTTATATAGGGAAATCACATTTTGGACCAACATTGGTTTAATTTCCATTGGAAGTAATTCAATTTAGGTTAGCATTACCAGTATTAGGTAGCAGTTTGATAGTATGCACATATCAGCCCTGACTGACCCCCCAGGGCTGATGGGTGGGGCCAAAAAGGGTTGAATTGACTGAAATTTCAAAAATCTTCTTCTCAAAGACCCAGATATTGGTAGAATCAAACACTCTTCATAGATGGAAGGGTCTTAAGGTTTATGACCCTAGGGTCTCACACTTAATCAAAATCATCTCTGTATAAATATATCAGGTACGTGACCGTTAAGGCCCATGGGCCTCTTGTTTATTTATAAAATTATATCTTTTCACTGCCATCATGTTAAATTGGCATGCAGTAAATTATTACTAAAAAATACTGAAGCATGGAATTAGATTAGTCCAATATCTAAGACTATGATAAAAGCATAGCTCAGCATTATTTTGAACGAGTGGCATTGAATACAAATCACCTCAAAATAACTCACAAATGAGAGATATGACATGTATGATGATTTAGTAGACAGTCTGATCTCCAGACAAACACAAATTACATGTCTTCAGTAAAGACACGGACTTAGATAGCAATCTAATTCCGTGGTATAGCAAACCCCAATTGAAAATAGAATAAACATCCATAGTAAATATGCAGAGATATGTAAATACTATTGAGAAATTCAATGAATAATAAAACAATGGCATTTTATATTTGCCAGTTTAAAGGTTATCAATGCATTAGAGATAGTTACTTTGAGTTATTCTGTATTTAGGTAAAACTGGTAATGTTTGTGTTGGTATAGAAATAAAGCTTGATCAAGAAGATAGAATTAGTGTGGTTGCATTTGTAAACGCACTGACATGCTTACCACATTTACCAATTTTCTCAAAGGAGTTATTTCCCTTTACTCATGAAAATTTTCCTTGAAATATTTTTTTTGAAGATGATAGTTCACCTGATAAACTAATATGATTCATCCACTGAACTTTCAATGAATTGTAATTTTCCAAATGTTGCTGTATGTTAACTGTCTATTTGATTTTCTAGATGAATGACTAATATTTTGCTTAAACCACGGAATTAGATTTTTCTATCTTACAGTCTGTGCTTAAACATTTCTTAAGAAAATTGGATGCTTATATATATAGGTTTTCAACTTTTTATGTCTCATGTGGTGACTTGTCCATGTTATAGACCTCGCTATTTGTGTGTCCTGTATAAACTATATGCTGAGATAGTCCCTGCTTGCAAGACGTTTTTTTTGTATGCAAAGAGAGTTCTTCTAATGGTTTCTGCTGTTTGTGATGGGAGTCCCTGTCATCTGGTGTCCGTCTTGCATATTGGGAAAGTTGCTATTAAATTGTGGGGATAGCCCCTGCTAATCATGTCTTCAGTGTATGTGAGGTGATTCCCTATTACTGGTGTCTCCAGTATTGGAGGGGAGTCCCAGTTTTTTGTGTTTCCTGTATGCCAGAAGATTTTGCTGTCAGTGGTGTCTCCTATATTGGAGAAAGAGTCCAAGTTACTTATTTCCTGTTAGCAGAAGATTCATCATCATTGGTGTCTCCTGTTTTTGAGGAAGTTCCTGCTAATTGTGTCTGTTGAATGTGGAGAAAGTTCCTTATATTGGTGTCCCTTGTATACAGGGGAGTTTTTGTCATCAAAATGTGGATTAAGTCTTTGTCATAAGAGTCTTCCATATAATGTTGGGATTGAGTCCTTGCCAATATTTTATCTTGTTTGAGGGGAGAGTTCCTGTCAGCAGTGCATCCTGTATGGGGGAAGTCTCTATTTTTTTGTCCCCTTTATATGAGGAGTATTTTGTCATTAATATCTCTTAATGCAGAAAGAGTCACTGCTATTGATATCCTATTTGTTGGGAAAGTTCCTGTAGTTGGTGTTTTGTATGTAAGGGGTGTCCCAATTTTAGCATTGATCACTGATCAGTGTTTTCTGTTTGTGACTTGTCTACAACAAGAGTCCCTGTTATTGGTGTATCTTGCATATTAGAGAAATTGAGTGTTTGCTATTCACGTCTTCTGTATGTGGTTAATTCTCTACATGTGATTTAATTGTCATGATTGTATAAGGAGAGTTCCTGCTTTGCCCTGTTTGTATGGGGAGAGTTCCTGACTTGCCCTGTTTGTATGGGGAGAGTTTCTGCTAAGTTGCCCTGTTTGTATGGGGTGAGTTCATGCGTCCTGTTTGTATGGGGAGAGTTCCTTATTTGTCCTGTTTGTATGGGGAGAGTTCCTTCTAAGTTGCCCTGTTTGTATGGGGACAGTTCCTGAATTGCCCTGTTTGTATGGGGAGAGTTTCTGCTAAGTTGACCTGTTTGTATAGGGAGAGTTCCTGATTTGCCCTGTTTGTATTGGGAGGGTTCCTGCTTTGCCCTGTTTGTTTTGGGAGAGTTCCTGCTTTGCCCTGTTTGTTTTGGGAGAGTTCCTGCTTTGCCCTGTTTGTAGGAGGAGAGTTCCTGCTTTGCCCTGTTTGAATTGGGAGAGTTCCTGCTTTGCCCTGTTTGAATTGGGAGAGTTCCTGCTTTGCCCTCTTTGTATGAGAAGAGTTCCTGCTTTCCCCTGTTTGTATGGGGACAGTTCTTGCTAAGTTGCCCTGTTTGTATGGGTTGAGTTCATGCTTCCTGTTTGTATGGGGAGAGTTCCTTATTTGTCCTGTTTGTATGGGGAGAGTTCCTGTTTTGCCCTGTTTGTATGGGGAGAGTCTCTGCTTTGCCCTGTTTGTATTGGGAGCGTTCCTGCTTTGCCCTGTTTGTATGAGGAGAGTTCCTGCTCTGCCCTGTTTGTATGGGGAGAGTTCTGCTAAGTTGACCTGTTTGTATAGGGAGAGTTCCTGTTTTGCCCTGTTTGTATGGGGAGAGTTTCTGCTAAGTTGACCTGTTTGTATGGGGCGCGTTCCTGCTTTGCCCTGTTTGAATGTGGAGAGTTCATGCTTCCTGTTTGTATGGGGAGAGTTCCTGTTTTGCCCTGTTTGTATGGGGAGAGTTCATTCTTCCTGTTTGTATAGGGAGAGTTCCTGCTTTTCCCTGTTTGTATGAGAAGAGTTCCTGCTTTGCCCGGTTTGTATGGGGAGAGTTCCTGCTTCCTGTTTGTATGGGGAGAGTTCCTTATTTGTCCTGTTTGTATGGGGAGAGTTCCTTCTAAGTTGCCCTGTTTGTATGGGGACAGTTCCTGAATTGCCCTGTTTGTATGGGGAGAGTTTCTGATTTGCTCTGTTTGTATGGGGAGAGTTCCTGATTTGGCCTGTTTGTATGGGGAGAGTTCCTGACTTGCCCTGTTTGTATGGGGAGAGTTCTGCTAAGTTGACCTGTTTGTATGGGGCGCGTTCCTGCTTTGCCCTGTTTGAATGTGGAGAGTTCATGCTTCCTGTTTGTATAGGGAGAGTTCCTGATTTGTCCTGTTTGTATGGGGAGAGTTCCTGTTTTGCCCTGTTTGTATGGGGAGAGTTTCTGCTAAGTTGACCTGTTTGTATGGGGCGCGTTCCTGCTTTGCCCTGTTTGAATGTGGAGAGTTCATGCTTCCTGTTTGTATAGGGAGATTTCCTGATTTGCCCTGTTTGTATGGGGATAGTTCCTGATTTGCCCTGTTTGTATTGGGAGGGTTCCTGCTTTGCCCTGTTTGTATGGTGAGAGTTCCTGGTTTGCCCTGTTTGTAGGGGGAGAGTTTCTGCTTTGCCCTGTTTGTATGAGAAGAGTTCCTGCTTTGCCCGGTTTGTATGGGGAGAGTTCCTGCTTCCTGTTTGTATGGGGAGAGTTCCTTATTTGTCCTGTTTGTATGGGGAGAGTCTCTGCTTTGCCCTGTTTGTATTGGGAAAGTTCCTGCTTTGCCCTGTTTGTATTGGGAGGGTTCCTGCTTTGCCCTGTTTGTTTTGGGAGAGTTCCTGCTTTGCCCTGTTTGAATTGGGAGAGTTCCTGCTTTGCCCTGTTTGAATTGGGAGAGTTCCTGCTTTGCCCTTTTTGGATGGGGAGAGTTCCTGCTAAGTTGCCCTGTTTGGATGGGTTGAGGTCATGCGTCCTGTTTGTATGGGGAGAGTTCCTTATTTGTCCTGTTTGTATGGGGAGAGTTCCTGACTTGCCCTGTTTGTATGGGGAGAGTTCTGCTAAGTTGACCTGTTTGTATGGGGAGAGTTCCTGCGTTGCCCTGTTTGTATTGGGAGAGTTCTTGCTTAGTTGCCCTGTTTGTATGGGGAGAGTTTCTGCTAAGTTGACCTGTTTGTATAGGGAGAGTTCCTGCTTTTCCCTGTTTGTATGAGAAGAGTTCCTGCTTTGCCCGGTTTGTATGGGGAGAGTTCCTGCTTCCTGTTTGTATGGGGAGAGTTCCTGCCAAGTTGCCCTGTTTGTATGGGGAGAGCTCCTGCTTTGCCCTGTTTGTATGGGGGAGTTCCTGCTAAGTTGCTCTGTTTGTATGGGGAGGGTTCCTGCTTTGCCCTGTTTGTATGTGGAGAGTTCCTGATTTGCCCTGTTTGTATGAGGAGAGTTCCTGCTCTGCCCTGTTTGTATGGGGAGAGTTCCTGATTTGCCCTTTTTGTATGGGGAGAGTTCCTGCTAAGTTGAACTGTTTGTATGGGGAGAGTTCCTGCGTTGCCCTGTTTGTATTGGGAGAGTTCCTGCTTTTCCCTGTTTGTATTGGGAGAGTTCCTGCTAAGTTGCCCTGTTTGTATGGAGAGAGTTCTTTATTTGCCCTGTTTGTATGGGGAACGTTTCTGATTTGCCCTGTTTGTATGGGGATAGTTCCTGATTTGCCCTGTTTGTATTGGGAGAGTTGCTGCTTTGCCCTGTTTGTATTGGGAGAGCTCCTGCTTTGCCCTGTTTGTATGAGAAGAGTTTCTGCTTTGCCCTGTTTGTATGGGGAGACTTCCTGCTTTGCCTTGTTTGTATGGGGAGAGTTCCTGCTAGTTGCCCTGTTTGTATGGGTTGAGTTCATGCTTCCTGTTTGTATGGGGAGAGTTCCTTATTTGTCCTGTTTGTATGGGGAGAGTCTCTGCTTTGCCCTTTTTGTATTGGGAGAGTTCCTGCTTTTCCCTGTTTGTATTGGGAGAGTTCCTGATTTGCCCTGTTTGAATGGGGGGAGTCTCTGCTTTGCCCTGTTTGTATTAGGAGAGTTCCTGCTTTGCCCTGTTTGTAGGAGGAGAGTTCCTGCTTTGCCCTGTTTGTGTGGGGAGAGTTCCTGATTTACCCTGTTTGTATGGGGAGAGTTCATTCTTCCTGTTTGTATAGGGAGAGTTCCTGCTTTTCCCTGTTTGTATTGGGAGAGTTCCTGATTTGCCCTGTTTGTATGGGGAGAGTCTCTGCTTTGCCCTGTTTGTATTGGGAGAGTTCCTGCTTTGCCCTGTTTGTATTGGGAGAGTTCCTGCTTTGCCCTGTTTGTATGAGAAGAGTTCCTGCTTTGCCCTGTTTGTATGGGGAGAGTTCCTGCTTTGACCTGTTTGTATGGGGAGAATTCCTGCTTTGCCCTGTTTGTATGGGGAGATTTCCTGCTTTGACCTGTTTGTATGGGGAGAGTTCCTGCTTTGACCTGTTTGAATGGGGAGAATTCCTGCTTTGCCCTGTTTGTATGGGGAGAGGTCCTGCTTTGACCTGTTTGTATGGGGAGAATTCCTGCTTTGCCCTGTTTGTATGGGGAGAGGTCCTGCTTTGACCTGTTTGTATGGGGAGAATTCCTGCTTTGCCCTGTTTGTATGGGGAGAGGTCCTGCTTTGACCTGTTTGTATGGGGAGAATTCCTGCTTTGCCCTGTTTGTATGGGGAGAGTCTCTGCTTTGCCCTGTTTGTATGGGGAGAGTCTCTGCTTTGCCCTGTTTGTATGGGGAGATTTCCTGCTTTGACCTGTTTGTATGGGGAGAATTCCTGCTTTGCCCTGTTTGTATGGGGAGAATTCCTGCTTTGCCCTGTTTGTATGGGGAGAGTTCCTGCTAAGTTGCCCTGTTTGTATGGGGAGAATTCCTGCTATCTTCATTATTGATGTCTTCTTAATACTAGTGATCAAGTGTTGTCTATATCTCTCCTTCTCCGCTGCTATTTCATACACTATTTATAAAGATGAGACCGCTCTGTCATGCAATGTTTGTGATAAATTCAATTTGAGGTCAAAGTTGATGTGACATGATGTCATCGTTTAAAATGTAATAGATAACCTGCGTTAGTATTTTTTCTGCAAAAATAGCAACGGACAAAAAAATGCCTTCATTATTAATGGTGCCATATCAAGAATTGACATGTGTACATTAAGTACCCATAAAGAGTGACCTCCCCTGTAAGGCTACAGGTAACAGGAGATTATGGTGTAGTCTGTCACCATTGTCCATTGTTGACACAGGGGTAATGGTAGTAACACTAGTTATCAGTTCCTCTGATCTCTGATCCCTCCCCAACACTGTCGGTCCTATCCGACTCCCTAAGATCTATGGAGTTTTATTGACACTGGACAGGTAGACTATCAAGTGTAGTGGATTATAGCCCTTCACAGGATCATTTCATCATTGAAGATTCTTACCTTGTGTACCTAGAGTTCAGGGTTTGTCAGAAGGCCGCCAGGACAGAGGAAACACTGCCCTTGACCAAATGACCAGATATATGATACTCTATTTATGATATTAGCAGAGATCAGTGAACCAGTTAAAAAACATACCATCAGAATTTCTTTTCAATATTATATTTTCCTCCGATGCTATCAGGAGACTGGGGTTGCCAGACATCTCTCCAATCAAAAGAGCTTTTCCATAATATCTACGTATCTGAAATACAGTATACAGCATCATGTCATATTAGTTGGAACATGCAATGATATACATTTATTTAGAAAATGTGCAGCATGCAATTCCTGACTTACACAGTAGGGCTTTCATTCTGCATTTGAATCTGGACAATGGACAACCGTCATTGTATCTTATTAGTAAATAAGTTTGAAATAACTTAAAAGTATGTGTTGTATCTTTTTAAGGACCCTACTTTCAAGGTCAAGGCCACAATAAGAGGTTAGATAATAACTTTCTTCTTACGTCCTTGTACATCATATTGCGTTCATAAGAAGAACTCTTGTCCTAAAGCCATCATTAGACATGGGGTTCAAGGTTAAAATGTTCTTCACTTGTTTAGAATACTGACATAAACTACTGCAGACATAGGGATGTTCGTGTCAAGAACAACATTGGAGATAACCAATCTTATGACCCCATTTCACTTGCGTTGCGTCAGTGTCAATCAGGGTCGGTCAGTAAATTTTGGGCTGTCGCAAAACTGTTCGAGCATTTCCGAACATTTTCGAACACAAATGGCACATCTACGATTCATATCGGTCAGAGTTACGTCAGTATTCGGTCAAAATGGGCCAGTGTCGGTCGGTGTGCGGCAATAGCTGCGTTGATGGTGCGATGATGAGTGTCAGAGTTGCGATGCACTTGGATGCACATTGGACAGACATACGTCGATGTGGGTAAGTGTGCGACGCAGTTGCGTCGATGTTACGCCATGGAGGGTNCAGTTTGATAAATATGTACCAGAAACGAAAGAATGCATGGCCGAAAGAATGCATGGTCGGACCAGGATACAAATCTGGGACCCTACAGACACTAATAATTGAGCTACCTGATTGCCAGTGAATGACCCAGTGCAGTTTCGCTACATTCCGCCCTCATTTATCGAAGATTTCACCCCCCAAGATGACACTATTAACAACCCACAGCATCACTAACAGGAGCAAAAAAAAATACACAGACTGACCAGGATTTGAATCCAGGACCCTCCAAACTCTACACGGTGCACTACCAATTGGGCTACCTGGTCACCCAGTCAAGTTCTACTACAAATAATTTACTTAAATATAATATATATATTTTAACCAATTGAATTATAGCAAGGATATATAGCCCTAAATGCATAGCAAATGCAGATTAGGCTTGAACTCTAATCAATGCGTTTTTTGCTAATGGTGTGATAGAGGTGATAGACTCCAGAATTCCCCTGTGAATTTTCCTCCTCCCTAATAAAATTTACCATCACTGAAAATTCTCCCATTCCTGTTAATTCCCTTTCTCCACTCTGCATGTCTGCTCTTGAGCTGTTATGTCTGAGTTCTGACATATATATGATCATCAGCATTAAATAAATGTTGTTTTCACAGGAAATAAGCACGAATAAATAAACACTTGGACTGACAGGAATTATGAGCATTAAAACAGTTGCTCTACAGCTCAGGAGATTTACCCTTTCAGCTTTGAAAAAAATTTAGGAGAATCAACTAACCATATACCGTATATAAATCATAGAAAATGCAGACAGATTGTTTATTTACAACTTCCTCTGTCGTGTGTCACTGTTTCTTTGACTTATGATTTGTGTGTATGTAAGATTGTCAAAGTGTTAAACTATTCCATCATCGCAAACTTTCCCAGGATATTTGTGTGTATATTGTAAAGCTGCAACAGGCATACTGGTGCATGATAGATGAGTGCCTTCAAAAGTCGAAAATTTGAAGAAGAAAAATTATTTTCTCTTTGAAATTTCTGTATTTTTTTTATGATATTTTAACTGTTATGCTGCACTATGACCAGGCCTGGTAGGCTGTGGGAAGTAGTGTGTTTGACAGCATTTGAGCCTCGTAACAAGTTCAACTTTCCATTTTTTTGAATGCAAATAATTGTACTGCTTAGCTTCAATTTTTGAAGTGGTCATTTGCTTAAATTTCATCTGAAGCAATTGGTGTGAACAGTGTGCTTTGCATTATATTTATCAACTGAAAATAAAAATTTGTAAAGTTATAGTGATACATGTAGTCCATGCCTCCACCCTTAATAGCTTTTCCTGGATAATTATTGCATCTGCAGTATTATAAATACTGTAGATGCAAACACAAATCACCACGTATGTAATTCAGCTAATTATATATAATTGGTACACTATAATATGTACTTATACTTTTTTGAAACAACCTATTTTATCTTTGCATCATTACACAACTACAGATGCAGGAGAAGCTACAGTTAAATGGAGGTGAACGGTCTCAGGTGCACTCTTACAAGGGGAGACAATTTCTAACTACACATGATGCATCCCCAGGTTAGGAAACCCTGATGGAGAACAAGGTAATCTAAAACTTAATTGTTTGACCTATCTAATTTGAAAATTACCAGTTTTCTTGAGGAGCAATGAAACCTAGAAAGCAAGTTGTCCAAATCTTGAAAGTCCCATTATAAACGGCTACAGTGGAACCTTGTTAGTCCGGCTGAGGAAACAAATTGTGAATATCAAAACTTTGGGATTAAGGTAACCGTTATTATTACTACAGTTTCATTTAGATTCTGAAATAAAACTTCCTGAAAATGAGTTTGTTTAAATACGGTTTAACGAGATCGATTCCACTATACCATTGTTAAAGAGTTTTTGCTGCATTTTATGGTGAAAGGAAATAAAGCACTGTTGATCAATGACTTAAAATTATAAAATAACACCTTCGTCACAGCTCCAGATTTAGAACTTTAGGGCTATTAGGTTAAGAAAATGTCCTGGTAGAATTCAATTATTTTCAAATTAACTAGCAATAACATTAATTTTACTGATGTTTAAAATTCTGTAGCATATGTACATATCTTGTATAAGGTTATGTGTGTATCAATATTTTTTTGAAAAAAAAAATCAAATCTTTTCAATTAAGACAGTTTGTTTTCTCTTTACTTGAATATGATAGCTTCCACTTAATTTACTAATGGCTAAACACATAATTCAATTATTTACATAGTGTAATTCAAACACAGAACCATTTTCTTTTGAAGTAGAATAGTCCTATTTATTTGCATAACAAAAAAAGCAGGTTAAACACTTAAAACTATACCTGTTACATAATATGGATTACCAGGTAGTTGTTATATTGTATGAAGACGCATTATGTAATGGGAACACTAAATAGCAAGATCCCATCAAAAAGTACGGAGTCACTGTTAGTGGGAGTTTAACATTTCAATCTTTCGTTTGACAGTACCTTATATAGCTACAGACGTACATGAATACTGAATGGAACGACTTACACTCCCTTCCCTATAGTAACGACTGTAATAGGTAAAACAAACAAACATGAGCTGTTTTATAAACAAAACACAAAAATCATACGATGTGGGACCACACTATCGTACTATTGGATTGTCAAATCAAATAACAGGTGAACAGTTGAAGATTGGGGACTGCACTGTTACGTATATAGATCCCTCCCCCACCCACATGTTTGGGGTATAGAGGGAGTGTGGTAACATTGAATGGCAGGCACCATTGTTTAAACCCATTCGTAAATGTAAAGTTATAACCTCTTTGATTTTTCTCTGACTTCAGCACATGTATACCTTTTCACTAGACTAATGGTTAAAGGTTCATGTAATTCTAGAACCTATGTTGAAAAATTTTGACTGGTGTTTTCTGCACAATGGCATTCCTTGATGGATTACCTAACAATAGCATATACAATCCTGTTCTGGAATTTAAATGCATGTTCCATTTCTCATCCATCAATGAGCATCAAAGCAGTTAGTAAGACTTTGTTAAGAAAAGCTGGTTGTCCGACAAAATATGGGACGACCACATCCAGCTACCACTAGCCTGCCACTACTCGTAATGTGGTTGTCCTCCTATCCTGCCATCACTGTCCTGGTTGCGCCACTATCAAGCCACCACAAATCAAGTTGTCCCACTCTCCAGCCACCACTAATCAGGGTGTCCTAATATCTGTCCTGCATATTTACTCAATCACCCCTGAAATTTCATAAGGAACTATTTCAACCTTCGAATTGGAAGAGTTTGAATGTGTCTTCAGGGGTGAATGAGTTAAGGAGACAGATCGACTCTTTTCTACAGCATGTACTTTTCCTAGTATCTGACTGTATAACATTTCTGTCTCTATTGCTGGAAATAAAGAGATTCAATATACCTGGTATACAAAATATGAAACATTGCAATTATTTTAACATATATATATCCATAAAAAAGCTGAAACTGTGATTTTTTTTCTAGGTTGTGAAATGTGTTTTGCACTAATTGACCTTGATTTTTGACACAACTATAAATGTTACATAATGGAACGATTCTTTGCTAAGGATAACATTGACTTCAAAAGTACATAGTGTTTCACAATGTGTGATTGACAGTAGGTCCCCTGTCACCTGTCTGTACACCTGTAACGAGATTTAGACAGGTACATATTCCATTAAAGCTGTGCAGTGCTGCCTCATTAACTCCGTTAAAAATATTGTAAACACGTAAACTTACATTCCGCAGTGCATGCAGACAAAACCATATCGCACCGTGCACCAGAATAACAAGTTCTTATTTCAGGAGCTTGTACAGTACATGTAAATGTATAGGAAGTTTTGAACAGTTTGTATAATAATGGGGTCAGTTTGAGGTTTTTGTAACTGGTTTGATTACATCAGGTATGGCCCTTGTCTGGCCTGGACATGGTGCAGGTAGCCTCATATCGACAGATCAGGGATAGATAACTCATTGATTCTTTCTTCTAATGACAAAATACCTTTATTTATGGCATGCAATTTAACTTGCAAAAATGTCCAAAATTGCAATCATCATAAAGAATCCATGAAAGAAGGTAAGGGTATTTAGAAAATAAGTTTGAAGATGAAATGATAACATTCCATCGATTAAAGTGTGTGTCACAATGTATTTCGATAAAATTGTTAAATCGTTTTGAAGCAAAATATTTTAATACTGTTGTAAAGGACGTCATAAAATAAGACTGCAATTTGATCCGTTTACTGTAAATGTGTTGTACAATATATATAATTAGACCCAATCTTTTTTACAATGTCACCTGACGATATAGCGGATATATTAAATTAACAATAGTGTGGGAAACCCAGCATAGTCACTTTAGACAGAGCAGTTTCTGTTTACACTCTGTATGCAAATTTAAAGTGTCAAGTTAACGGTACAGAAGCTTTTACTAAATTTTCCAGGCCTCGACCTTTGAGACTCAACTTCACCTTTTGGCTAAGGTGGTAGGATTTTTTTATTAAGCGTAGTCCATCAGTGAAAGCCATTATAAAATGTGATGGAACTTTTATTTACGATGAATGAAATGTTTGCACTAGTTGTATTTTTTTCTCACCTGAATATAGCATCAATATTGACATTACAAAACGTTCCAGCTTTTGAGCCGTTAGGTTCAAAGGGGTTAATCAGTTCAAGTAGTCACACAAAACATTCTGATCCTTTAATACTTTGATCTCCATGAATCCTAAACATCGTAATAAGATTAAATACTGCACTAGAAATGTCTTTAAAAACGGTCAGATTACTGTAACTATTGACTAAATCTTTAGTGGAGTTTTTGATGTTGAGACAAAGATAGTATCGCTGGAGTACAGTGGCTCTCCTTTAGATTAAAATGAACTCTTTGTGGATTATATCATGTAAAGGATTGTCCCAAAGACTAGCTGTATAAGATTGAGACTAACGTATACATCTTGTCTTTTGGTTGTATCATTATCCTGGGTCTATAGGCCAACTATATAGATGATTTCTCTGTCTGTCTATATGGGCTGTTTATGTGTATAGGTCTATGGACCAACTATATATAGTATAAACTAGGGACTTCCTCTGAATAGGCAGGGGCTGGTGTGGCTGGAGGCTGCACAGTACCTCACTTCCGGTCCTGACTTGGTGATGCTGTACGATGAGTGTTAGGTTAAGGAATTATTAGGCAGATAGACTTATACAGTTAATATATATAGGATAGACGGCCCCTTCTCTAACCTATCCCCCTCCTCTACTCTTTTACTCCATACTTTATCCCTTCTACTCATTTTCCTTTCTGTTCTTCGTCTGCTGGATAACCGAAATACGCGGTAGTGAAGCGGACGTAAAACCTATCAATCAATCAATCAAGACTTCCTCTGTCTGTCTATGGGTGCTAATGTATATCTAGGTCTATGGGCCAACTATATATAGTATAAACTAGGCACTAATTGTGTCTGTCTATGGGTTATGTATGTGTATATAGGTATATGGGCCAACTGTATAGAGTATATATGAATTAGGAATTACTTTTGTCTGTCTATGGGTTAATGTATGGGCCAATTGTATAGAGTATAGTATAAAGAATGTGTCTGTTTATTATAGGTTGAAACGTAGTGCCAAGGCCTACAAGCCAGCTCAACAACCTAGAGACTGTCTGTTTGTGGCTTATGTCATGTATATGTCAAAAGTCCTGCTGACAATATACCTGTCTTTCTATGGGTTGTATCAGGTACATTGTATAGGTCTATAGGCCAGCTGTATAGACTATATCTTAAAGTCTATGTCCTTCTCTATATGTTATACTTCACAGAGACCAAAATGGCTTTAATGCGGGGGTTGTATCATGTTTGGACGGAAAGGTCGGTTCTACAGAGTGTAACCTAGCTAGACAGTGTTTTTCTCTGTCTATGGGTTATGTATCATGTATGGGTTTATAGGCCAGAGTAACATAGAGACTATGTCTGTCTGTCCATGGGTTGTATCATGTATGGGGTTATACATGTAGGTCAGCTGTATGGAGTGTAACATAGAGACTATGTCTGTCTGTCCATGGGTTGTATCATATATGGACTTATAGGTCAGCTGTATGGAGTGTAACATAGAGACTATGTCTGTCTGTCCATGGGTTGTATCATGTATGGGTTTATAGGTGTTATACTTCACAGAGATCAAAATGGCTTTAATGCGGGGGTTGTATCATGTTTGGACTGAAAGGTCGGTTCTACAGAGTGTAACCTAGCTAGACAGTGTTTTTCTCTGTCTATGGGTTATGTATCATGTATGGGTTTATAGGCCAGTGTAACATAGAGCCTATGTCTGTCTGTCCATGGGTTGTATCATGTATGGGTTTATACATGTAGGTCAGCTGTATGGAGTGTAACGTAGAGCCTATGTCTGTCTGTCCATGGGTTGTATCATGTATGGACTTATAGGTCAGCTGTTTGGATTGTAACATAGAGACTATGTCTGTCTGTCCATGGGTTGTATCATGTATGGGTTTATAGGTCAGCTGTATGGAGTGTAACAAAGACCTATGACTGTCTGTCTATGGGTGATGTCATGCCTACATATAGATTTGTAGAAGTCAATTTTCATAAGCATTATGTGTTTGATCTTTTGATAGCTTTGTGCAAATGAATATCACAGAAATTTAGATGGTCGACATGCATGATGAGTTAATTTCCTGAATATAAAGAACCTAGAAATGAATTGAATCTTACATTGTATGTGAGGTTCAGTCAGTGGATGTCTGAAAAATATCACTTATGATGGAACAGCGAGGGGGGCTGCCTCTTTCCATTCAAAAAAGTGTTTTTATTGAATATTGGTAATTTGTTGAAAATTTAGTAGAACAGCCTTTATAAAATAAGATATACTGAAGGGCTTTGATATCTGTAATTGCCATGTAGAAAGTGTCATAAAATATGTTTGTCTGGTCTTTTATTACGGTAGAAGTTTTCAAAGATCAAAGATTAGAACACAAAGTCGGCAGGATATATGGTGGTGACTTAATTCACACAATCATACATATTTTTAGGATAAAAAGTGTCGGATAATTGATTTGCACTATTCCCAGATACGAGATTAGGATAACTGTGACCTGTCATAGACTAACGGACAGACATTTGATGATCCGTTAAGCAATGATGTCAACAGTTGACTCAACAGAAATCTGAATTTTCTCTTCTGTAAGTAGGTGTTTACATTATAAATGTAAAAGTCATTTCCAAATAACATATGTTTGTGTTCTTTTGAAAGTACTTTATGGTAATAAATAATGCATTTGTTAGCCATAACATACATGAATAAGTGAGTTTGCAAAGATAGAAATTGCTATATGTTGATAGTGAATTTTTATTTGAAAAAATAAAGTTATTTTGAAGCCTTTTAACAACAGGTCTGCTACAAATCATATACAATCAGGTTAGTTACTTTTTATTTGAATTGTAATGAAAGTCCTTTATAGTGCTTCTACTTATAAACATGGTTTCATAATAGATCATTCACTAAGGATTCCAAATTGCATGAATTGGAATTATAGATGTCTGGTGTTAATAGTTATATTCTCATAGTGCTCAGTACTCTCTAGGTTCAAATTCTGAGTGATGTTCCCGAATTGTTTCATTTAGATCACAGTTAATTATGTTTCTGAGAGTTTTTTGTAGTGGTTTTTATTCACAGGGAGTACTCTACCGTTCTGATGGCTCTCCGTGTGTAATGGTGACTTTTGTTTGCCCAGAGTGAGGCGTCCTTGTCACCCTTAGAGTGGCCCGGAGTTGCCTGATAGACGTAACAATTGTTCACGATTATATGCATAATTTATCTTTCATCTGCTGATGTAGTTATGATATGGATACATATTTGTCCTGTGACATTTCATCCCGCAAATTATCATCATTCCTAAAAATTGATATCATAATTGAGATAAGTACTTGGTCCTTACACGGGGAGGGTGACAGGGCGGGATGTTTTTACGACATTACGTCACGGAGCATGGTGGGATATGATAGCAAAGATGGGTATAATAATGTAAGTTATTGGAGACGTAATGTATAGACACTGACATATAGCTATAAAACAACCATAGAAACAGCTTATTATACACTGAATGACAATGATACAAGTATAAAACTGGAATTTATTGCTTAAAATAAAAACAGAAATGTTTAAAATGTATGATAATCATGGTATACAATGAAATAGATAAAAGTCTACTGTAGAACCCCTGAGGAGGTGAAGCCCTAGTTAAAGACATTTTGTTTTTTTGATTATCTCATACCTACATACGGAATTATTATTCTCTCCTTATATGATCTCACAGGGTTAAATTTCATATCATTTGAAATTTGCATCCTGACTTGAAACATAAAACATTTTTAAGGTACTTCTCATTTTATATAATATTCGTTTTCTTTGTTTCCTATGATAGATTACCGACCCACTTTTCTGCTGCTCTTCAAATATTGGATTATATCAGATGGAAGCACTGCACTTGAATTCTTTGACTACAAGGTCAAGGTCACAAACGTATGTCACTGGTTCAAAAAAATGAACACCTGGACAGCGTAAATTTTACCTGTAGCAGTTTTCTTGATGAAATATTGGCCAAAGGTTGTCGATCAGCTTACAAACACTCATATTGCAGGCATTATTTCTTAAGAATGTGCAGGCATCATTTGGAATGCTGGCTATAATAATTGTGGAAGCTTCTTTTTTTAGGAAGCAACTGTTAAAAAATATTATTTAGTTTGCGTTCCTCAGTGACAGAGTCAAAGATATACCTTACACATTGTAATTAACCAGTTATTTGTGTAGGAGTTAAGGTTGTATGCTACCATACACATACCTGTCATTTGTGTTAGCTGCCTTAACTTAAGCCATAGTCTTCCTTACACATTGTAACCTGTGGTTTGTGTTACATTCATGCCCCTTAATTTTTTTAATAAACTATCTTTTATTCAAAACAATCTCTATCAATTGAGATCATTCCACGAAAAAGTTTTTTTTAAAAGAAAATTGACAGACTTTGGAGGCTCCCTGGAGCCCTGTACCCCCTCTGGATCTGCTGCCAACAGTCATGAATACATATTGGCCTCATACTTTCCCATACAGATTTAACAATCACACACTGATAAGGTTTCACAATTCTGAGATAGGAATGGACAGCTAATAATTAACTTTCTGATTTAAGGCTTAAGTACACGTTAAAGAAAACCAATTGACCTAATAGGTATTAAATTTCTCAGGTTTGAAATCTTTCCGGTTAAATATATGTTATTTGTGTAGTTCATATAAAGATATTAGGTTTGAAAATCAATATACCGGTAGTTTGAAGATCAACCGAAAATAAATGTTATAATTTTTGTTCATGGGAAATCGTTTTCATGACTACTGTTTGCAAAAGATGTTCAGAAAATGTTTGAGTTTAAAAAATCTTTTGTTAAAGGTAAAATTGTTGTTTTTTTTAAATTCAGGAAAAAAAAAGACATTCGTATCAGTGATCATATAGAAGATAAACTTTTAGTTCGGAATTTAGAGAAGGGTGACAATTATTTCCTGTAGATACGTATCAGCCAATTTTATGTCTGCCCTCTATCCTACCGACGTAACATACCACCACATTGGCGACTTGCTTGGTGTGATGTACTTTATACCTCACATAAAAACTATTGAAGATTTTCCCTATCAACGTAAATAAATTAAAACCATCTGTTTGACACAGTTATTCAGAACATTTGTTATCTCTCCAATTTTCAATTTCTCTCAACTTTTCTTTGGCTTTCTTTAATAGATAATTCGCATATGTATCCAATTCCCTGCTGTTTGTGTTGGAGAATTGCTGACTAGGTTTGACGAAAGTGTTCAGACTTGCCTATATACACTGACCATATCAAAATGCTTCTATACTATTATAGCCATTTAGCCTGCTGTTATATTCAATTGTTTTTTCAGTGAGTGATACTACGCCTGTGTGAAAGTTCATGTCTGGCTAATTTTACGGAAATTTTCCAATCATATGATTGTATAAAGACTGGGAGCTTTGTTATAAGATTCCAAACCTCATGTGATCCTGTTGACTCATACAGAGTGACCAATAACCCTTAGGGTACTCTAACAGAGCTTCACCATGGTTGGATAAATCAGATATTTTGTAATTTTCTGTTCCTTTTTTGTGCCTGTTTAGACAATTTTCTCCAATTAATGTAAATGGTTAAAGGGGGAGGGGGTTCTATATTTCTATTTGTAGAATGTGGTAAGTCTATCTTTTTGAACTAACCATGCAATGAAATATTTTAGCAGTGAACCTTGACCTTTTATTCAAAATCCAGGCTTTTCATTTGAGCCTTGATTTGTGTTAATTAATTTCATATATGAATATATGCATTTTATGGATCTGAAAATTGTTATTGACCTCAACTTCATCTCAGTCAATATCACTTTCTCAGGTTCATATACCACATATTCACCTCAACAAAAGTCCATAATTGATAAATATGTGACAAAGGGTATTTAGGATTTTGATTATTGTAACAATTGTACAAATTTTGTTGTTAAATCATAAAAGCAACTACATTGTCTATTCTGCAAACAACTATATGTAGGATTAAAACAGGGTTCTGTGACTTTCCGATCCACAGGTACCAGTGATTAAACAATTGGCACATTGTAGTCTGGTTAGATGGACGGGGATGGATTTTTAATCAGACCTGTAGACAGATTGTACCGTGGTTGTCTCCCTTACTGACCCTGGTTAACAAATCGGGCTTTCATCTTTCAATTTAGGATTCCAGCTTAATGGAGTGATGATGTTGGTCTCCTGGCAGACTGTGCTGGCTCATCATAAAGATTAGTAGCCTACATTTTAGAGGAAGTATCAATTTGTATAGCAATTCAATAATCTGTCGACAACATGGACATTTATCATGGGCAGAATTTGGTCTGGTAGAGCACCATTGGTATGACATTGTGTTCTATACTACATTCACCGTCCAAATAGCAGTAGCAAATATTAAGCACTATCGATGGCATTGCTTTGTTTTTGACATGATCATTCATTACTAAGACAACACATGATGGTCTTTTTGAACAGGTGGACTTTGTATACACGGGGTGATCTTTATAGACAAGTTGGACTTTATAGACAGCAGGTGGTCTTTATACCAGATGGTCTATATAGGTGATGTCAGAGGCAAGTTTCACTCTGTTGTCATACGGCAGTTGCTCAAAGTGAAACACAATATTAACGGTCCATTCATATTTTGTCGAGTCGGTGATTGGTAAAAGAAAAAATTTAATGACAAAATACCAAAATAGTTACAAAATTGACTTACAGAAATGTTGTATTATAATGAGCAAGCTAAGCAGCACCATACACTGTAGTTCCAACACCTAATTTTGTCAAACTCATTAAAAGTTTAAAATGTAGCAGATGGACTGTGACAGGCCCATTGAGCCTTTGTAACCACAGGTGATGCGTCTTTTAGGCTTCACCTGGCCAGGTCACTATTGGACCATTACTAAGCACACTTATTTGTTAAATAGAAAACTGTAAGTGGCTTCAAAATCAAATCAATAACTCTTACAGCGTTCAGAAGACTTTGTCAAGTTGGGACTAAAATATGCGTATTTAAAATGACGATATCTTTCAGGTGACAGTTATAGATTGAAATCTTACAAGTATTTGAAACCTATAATGTCCATAAAACAATTTATACTCATTTCAGAAGTGACATGTTATGTTTAATGGTTTGTTGCATAAAAAAATCCATTTATATAAATGACTTTGTGACAGGGTGAAATGTTTTCTGGATGACATTATTTAGATATCTCTCCTTCAGTACATTTAAAACGTGCAATGACTTTGACTTTTAAATTGTATTTGATTGACTATATAAAGAACTACAACTTCAACTTTTCTTCAGAGTTTTTACACTTATTTACAAACGTTTGAGAAAAAAGTCATAATGGTCTGTGAATGGAAGTTTTCTTGTATGAGTTTATTTGTTTTCTATCCATACATTTTAGTTCTACTATTGACCATAGCAGATCCAAGGGTACCAATTACTCTTAAACAGATAGAATCAAATTTCAAAATCTTCTGATCTTGACATCATTTTACTTAAAAAAAACTAAACATCGTTTAACATCAAGAGCTGGGAAAACCTCCGGACTTGTTGGATATTATGTAGTAACTTTGAAAATTCCAGGTACAATGTACAAACAGAAAAGAAAAAAACAAACAGTGATTTTGGCACTTTAAGTTTTTGTTAGGTCACCCACCTACGATATCCTCATACTGTTTAAAAACAATTTAACACCTAATTAAAAGTTCAATTGGCACTTGCCAAATTGCTGAGAATCAAAGAACAGTTTCTGGGTTGGTGAGGTAATGTTTTGTGTATGAAAGTGTTAGCATGTATGTTAGTTTTCATTACTTTCAAGGTATTATTTGTGCTAATTATAAAGGGCCCTGCACATTAGTATTTTAACAATTTCTTCATAGTTTTGAAGATATATTGCCAATTTCTCTTCGTAACATGGAAATAATATCAAAACAGTTAGGAATTAGATGACGCCATATCAACAATATTTTTATGGAATCACCATTATCATTGATATTGGGGGCCGTGGTGGTCAAGTGGTTAAGGCGTCTGACATTCTGCTACCACTAGCCCTCGACCACTTGGTTGGGGGTTCGAGACCCACGTACACGTGGAGCAGTTGCCAGTACAAAGTCGCTAGGTACTGGCCGTAGGTGGGTGTTTTTTTGCCGGGAACTCCGGCTTTCCTCCACCACCAAAACCTGACATGTCCTTAAANCCTCCACCACCAAACCCTGACACGTCCTTAAATGACCATAGCTGTTAATAGGACGTAAAANACAGCTGTTAATAGGACGTAGAACACAAACAAACCAAACCAATCATTGATATCAAACCACAATAGTAGTACATAGTAGTAACTATAGTTATACAACTTTTTGTATAAAGAATGAACTGACAGAAGGTTTATTAAGATTTAATCTTTTATCCTATTTTTCAGGTAGTCACAATGGAGGGCAACGAAATACCTAGGATTGATTTCTGACGTGATGAGACCACACTCCTTGATGGCTTAATTTACCGTTCACAGTTGACAGGTAATCTATCAAATATCTACTGTTATCAATAAAAACTTTGATATCTATATAATGGGAGATTATTGGTAATTGGAAAATTTTGAGTCCTTTTTTTTTGCATTTTGCTCTATATTGCCTACCCTCAACAGTCTTTGATAATCACAGTCCAGTGATTATGTGGCTGTAAATTGCTAGTATAGTAAAATTATAAGAGGTTCTATATGTGTAAAAGTGTAGTAATTATGAGAACAAGTTGGTCTGACAGCCATTCTGAACACCGCCTGAACACAGGCAGCACCTGGTGTAAATATCAATAATGGAGGTCCTAGCCAAATTTTTGTTATCAAAGTCAGTCAACCATGGGTTGAGGTTTGGGCCTAGTGGTTAATGTGTGTTTGGTTAGTGGCGTTCCTCCTCCTGCCTGTGGTACACCATTGATACTGTAGGCTGCTGCCCCACGTGTATAGGAGGGAGCACAGGCTATAAACCACACAGGCCCTAGAAGGGAGACACCAGCATCAGGAGGGACTAGTGTGTCCAGTGATCCCAATCTGGTGTAAGCATGACCAACACCTGACCTGGAGTGACCATTGTCCAGTGGTGACCCTGGTGTTAATACACCCTAGAGGTTGGCTGTGACACACTGACCTGTTGTTGTTAATTATTAAAGGGGTATAGCTATAGCCTGAGAGACATGTAGGACCACTACAGCCGATCCCTGTACAGGACAGGTGAGGTTAACGGTCACCGACTACTGGACAGTGTGGAATACAACACCATGGAGGGTTGGTCAGACTTGCCTGGGACTGGACATAACATGGATACTGGCCTTTTACATGGACGATGACAGGCTCTGTACAAGACTCTCCCTGTCTCAGTGGTAAGTAAGGATTATCGAGTGTATATAATCTAGTGGCCAGTGTAGAGTGTTATCAGATAGGGTGGCCTGCTAAACAACCTGTACACAGGTGTGTCCAGTTGCATTCAGACCTATACCCTTAATACAAACACATGTTTACAAGGTTCAGGGTGTAAACAGTTGATATAATGTTTAGGATCAATATCATTCATTTTTCCACTTAACTTAGATATACTTTCTATTTCTTTTTACATTTTTTTACACAATTAGAATAGGTTTATTATATTGGATTTCCACTGGTTTAATAATCTTTTTTAACTTACCGCACTCGCCTTACACACCGAGACCAAGATTTCTGCCAAATCTGTTAAGCGTAAACCCATACACAGATGACATGATAAGGGGTTTAAATGAATGAAAGCTGTTGAAATTCGTTTCCGAAAAATTCTAGGTGAAAGGAAATTTAATAATACATTATATAAGCTAGTAGATTTTCTGATTTCATTGATCTGGAAAAAAATGTTATTGCATTCTTTTATGGAAAAATATGAAATATTATCATTTTACTTCAAAAGTTGAATAACAGGTTTGAGTGCAAAGAGTTTGTGATAATTTTACAAATACATTAAGAGGTTAAGTTTACCAAGAAAGTTGTAAGAGAGAAAGGAGGGAGATGTGGATATATGTATAGAGAAACCTGTCTAATCTGACACCCTACGGAACTGACATTGGTCAGAGAAACCTGTCTTATCTGATGATTTGGGACACAATATATTGGTTAGATTAACCTGTCTAATCTGACTACCTTTGGGGCCTGCCATATTTGTCAGATTGGAGAGGATGTCAAAATACACAGGTCCTATTCAGTAGTTTTCACAACAAATGGAATTACAACATGATGATGATTCATTAAATATGATGTCAGAATATGCAGGGGTTTTATTTGTATAAGGATTTCAATATTATGTTGTATTATACAAATTTCATAATTCTCAGGGGTTAGATTAGATAGGTTTAGTGTATCTGTCAGTCAATGGGATTCATTTGTAAGTAAATCTAAATTTTTAATGATTTAAATTGGAAGAACACACACTGTCCCCAAGGGTTATCTTCGATGGTGTTCAGGTCAGATTACGATTACGATTATACTGTGGTTTTATATATAGGGAACAGGTTTATTCTGGTCCCAACCAAGCTAGCTAGCTAGGTCAATTCTTTTTTTGCTGAAAATGTCAATTTAGTTGAAGAGAGCTGCTTGATTGATGGAGCTTAGTATCAGTAATATATAAGCTATCCCTTTTCAATGTCTGTCCTTTGAAGAGATCCCGTGTTACAGCGTAGAGTAAGAAGTTTGTTTGAAGTCCCACAACATTGAGATATATAGCGTTTTATTGCTGCTATACCACAGTTACCCAATGGTAATGCATAATGTCATGACTTTCCAGTCAGATAAAAACATTTCCGTACTGGTTTTAATTTTCTTAAAATACATTGTGTGGACTGTTTATATTGTCACTGCAACGATGAAAGAATTCTGCAGATGTGATTTTTTTTATGTTCAGATTCAGTGTCAAAGGGCTCGATGAAAGAATTCTGCAGATGTGATTTTTTTTATGTTCAGATTCAGTGTCAAAGGGCTCGTTTGTTAAGATTACTCCCCGAGGGCTATAATTAGGACACTCAGGGCCGGTAATAAGAACAATATGGAACATTAACAGCCAATTTAGACTAAGTGTGATAAAAGTGGAGCAATAACCTATTTGTTAGACGTGACCTGTGTGTGTGATACATCTGATAACTGCCATGTTGGGTAGGATTAAAGTTTCAGATGTCATACCCCTTGGAAGTTAAAGGTCTTGTTAATTTTCAGTATATCTTGTTGTAAAGCAATAGAAATGGATAATATGCTAGAGCAGTGTGGTATTATGAGGCAATCCCGTTGCATTTGGATGCACTTCAAAATCCCATATCAACAAGCTGTAAACAAAAGTATAGTTTCTTCTGTGGTATGTAATGTGCCTACTTTCATATTCAAGGATTCACTGGTTTTACCTTGCCTGAAAGTGTACAGGCATTAATATAACATTTGTTTTTACATTTGATAAACATTTCAATTGCTGGAGTAAAAATGTTTTTTTTTATCTTATTTTACTTGTTCGCTTCAGTCTTTGACTTGTACATGTAAGTGGTTATGCTTCTAGATAGCTTTTATTTCCTAGCTCGAGTTCATGTGTGAACCCTTATTCAGTTGTTTTTATGTTTTCGTACTGGCTGACAGCTAGCTATTCAATATAAAAAGTCTTGCGTCATCAGCTATATAAAAGCATCCTTGAAATTCACTCCAAGTCTTTCCACCTGTTACTTGTGATACCACAAAACCATGAGCTGTAGCTTCCTTGACTTCGCCATCAAGGTGGAACCACTTTATGATATTAACTTCGTAAATTTGTTCCTATTTTCCTGTCTGGGACCATTAATTAAAGACATGTTATCAGATCAAAGAATGTGATGAGGCCCTGCTTTTAACCGGGTTGCCTGTTGCATAACTCTTTTTATAAATAAAATGAAAAGAAAATCAACCTCTTAAGCCTTGTCGGAAACCAAGTACTAAATTTCATTTTGAAGTATATTTCCACATCAATTGAGAATAAAGTATTGTTACTAAGAAGTACTTGAAGATGGCAGACTGCAACAAATGTAGTTTATAAAGTTACGGGGTATAGTTAGCTCGGATCTGATGTACTGGAGTGATACAAAGGGCCTGTTGGATGGAGAAGACATGTTTCTCTATAGAGTACCTGAATCTTTCATCATGTTTCCTGTTTTGGTTCAGACAGGGGATTTCATTGGAATCATTTTTGAGCGATATGCTCTTCAATTGATTTTATCAATTAGCTGACAGACATGGCAAGTTAAAAAAAATGTATATGTCTATTTAATATCTGTATTAAAACCCTGTGATGTAAACGCCTGTTGCTTTTTATGGTATTCAACACTTCCATCAGCAAATGAGGCGGGGGTTATATATGATTATAGTTGACTCTGTGTTAGTCAGATAGACACATGGAATATGTTATTCTGATGAACACTTACCATGGGGATATAACAGCCTTTTTCATGAATAAACTAATCTCATGATCATGAACAAGTATTTCAATGTACAATAAAACAAATTTGTATTTTCAAAAACAAATATATGTTGCTGGGATCCAAATAGTTTTGAAATATTGCCCTGTAATGATACATATGACTCATGCAAATGTGGAGAAAAAGATGGTGAAAAATCTGAACTAAAAATTTTCCCATGCATTTTTGTGAATGCCACAAATCTAGCCAGCGATGTGACATAACGTCAATTGCTCGTCAGCTATAGTATCTCAGCCATATAAGTGGTTGGATTTTTTAAGTGTCTCATTATCAATTGAGGCAGTGTATCTACCACTTGTTAATTGTGTAAGTGGATATTCTCTTAATGGATTACGCTGTAGTGTCATACTGTCCTTAATTTTGTTTATATGAATATATGTTAATAAGCATTCCGTTTGTTACACAATCTCACTGACACAGAAAAAAACAGGCACATTGGGTCAAGGTAGCAATAATGATATATTTTTCTCATCATATTTTATTCCACTTTAAACAAATTTAACAGAAATATATTATTCAGTATTTGAGCAATATTCTGTATTTTCATGATTTTAATTTTGAATTGTACCAATTTTTATGTGAATTTGACATACTTTATGCGGTAGATGGAGTTATTAAATGTTAAAAGTGAGCTACCATATAGCAGAGAACTGTTAAGGTTATGATTACTAACTCAGCAGTGTCCAATATATAAGAGGCATAATTGTCATCCCGAACTGAAACACTCAAGCTGAATGGGCAAGGTTCACATGTCATATTGTAATAAACCTACTCTTAGTACATGTATGTGAAACGTGTAGAGTTCCAATGTTATTTAACTTTAAATGGAGTCTTCCCTGTAGAAGTGATCTGTAATGACCGAAGTAGATAAAGCTGATTGGTCGCACCAGGGGGAGACCTGATAGCAAACAGCCTTATACTGGAGCCTTTAAAAGTGAATGACAGAATCGTTTTTACTTTAACGAAACTTTTTGAAGACATTCTCATATATCAAAATTAAACACTGGATAATATGAAAGCTGTCAGGGACAAAGCTGATGTACTTGGTTTAGACACTGTCCTAACAATACATGGACACTGTCCTAACAATACATGGACCCTGCACATAAGTACAAGGACAAAATGTCCACATTGGTACATGGACACTGGCCTCATTGGTACATGGACACTGTCCACATTTGTACATGGACACCTTTCTACATTGGTACATGGACACTGTCCACATTTGTACATGGACACTGTCCTCATTGCAACATGGACACTGCACATAAGTACAGGGACAAATTGTCCTCATTGGTACATGGACACTGCCCTCATTGGTACATGGACACTGTCCATATGGGTAAAGGACATTGTCCAATATAAGTTCATTTCCTTCTAGCAGATACTGCACATAAGTACGAGGACAAATTGTACCAATGTACCTCATTGGTACATGGACACTGTCCTCCTTGGTACATGAAAACTTTCCTCATTGGTACATTGACACTACACATAAGTACAAGGCCAAATTGTACCAATGTACCTCATTGGTACATGGACACTGTACTCATTGGTAAATGGACACTGTCCACATTGGTACATGGACACTGGCCTCATTTGTACATGGACACTGTACCCATTGGTACATGGACACTGTCCTCATTGCAACATGGACACTGCACATAAGTACAGGGACAAATTGTCCTCATTGGTACATGGACACTGCACATAAGAACAAGGACAAATTGTCAACATTGGTACATGGACACTGCACATAAGAACAAGGACAAATTGTCAACATTGGTACATGGACACTGCACATAAGAACAAGGACAAATTGTCAACATTGGTACATGGACACTGCACATAAGAACAAGGACAAATTGTCAACATTGGTACATGGACACTGCACATAAGTACAAGGACAGATTGTCAACATTGGTACATGGACACTGTCCTCATGGTACATGAACACTGTCCTCATTAGTGCATGGACACCGTCCTCATTGGTACACGGACACTAGTTGTCCTCATTTGAACATGGAAACTGTCCTCATTGGTACATATAAGTACAAGGACAAAGTGTCCTCATTGGTACATGGACACCGTCCTCATTGGTACATGGACACTGGCCTCATTGGTACATGGACACTGCACATAAGAACAAGGACAAATTGTCAACATTGGTACATGGACACTGCACATAAGTAAAAGGACAAATTGTCCACATTGGTACATGGACCCTGTCCTCATTGGTACATGGACATTACACATAAGTACAAGGACAAAGTGTCCTCATTGGTACATGGACACGGTCCTCATTGGTAAATGGACACTGCACATAAGGACAAGGACAAATTGTCCACATTGGTGCATGGACACTGTCCTCATTGGTACATGGGCACTGTCCTCATTGGTACATGAACACTGTCCTCATTAGTGCATGGACACCGTCCTCATTGGTACACGGACACTAGTTGTCCTCATTTGAACATGGAAACTGTCCTCATTGGTACATGGACGCTGTCCCCATTGGTAAATGGACACTGCACATAAGTACAAGGACAAATGGTCCACATTGGTACATGGACACTTTCCTCATTGGTACATGAACACTTTCCTCATTGGTACATTGACACTACACATAAGTACAAGGCCAAATTGTACCAATGTACCTCATTGGTACATGGACACTGTACTCATTGGTAAATGGACACTGCACATCAGTACAAGGACAAATTGTCCACAATGGTAAATGGACACTGTCCTCATTGGTAAATGGTCACTGCACATAAGTACAAGGACAAATGGTCCACATTGGTACATGGACACTGTACTCATTGGTAAATGGACACTGCACATCAGTACAAGGACAAATTGTCCACAATGGTAAATGGACACTGTCCTCATTGGTAAATTGACACTGCACATTAGTACAAGGACAAATTGTCAACATTTGTACATGGACACTGTCCTCATCGGTACATGGACACTGTCCTCATTCGTACATGGACACTGTCCTCATTGGTACATGAACACTGTCCTCATTAGTACATGGACACCGTCCTCATTGGTACATGGACACTAGTTGTCCTCATTTGAACATGGAAACTGTCCTCATTGGTACATGGACACTTTCTACATTGGTCTGTCCACATTTGTACATGGACACTGTCCTCATTGGTACAGGGAAACTGTCCTTAACGATACATGGACATTCCACATTAGTACAAGAACACTCCATATATATATTGATACATGAACATTGTCCATACTTGTAAATGACTCTATCCAATATAGCTTCATTTTACAGTATGGACACTGTCCTCATTGGTACATGGACGCTGTCCTCATTGGTACATGGACACTTTCTACATTGGTACATGCACACTGTCCTCATTGGTACATGGACACTTTCTACATTGGTCTGTCCACATTTGTACATGGACACTGTCCTCATCGGTACATGGACACTGTCCTCATTGGTAAATGGACACTGCACATAAGTACAAGGACAAATTGCAACATTGGTACATGGACACTGTCCTCAATGGTACATGAACACTGTCCTCATTGGCACATGAACACTGTCCTCATTAGTAGATGGACACTAGCTGTGCTCATTTGTACATGGACACTGTCCTTATTGGTACATGAACACTGTCCTCATTAGTGCATGGACACCGTCCTCATTGGTACATGGACACTGTACTTATTGGTACATGGACACTAGCTGTCCTCATTTGTACATGGACACTGTCCTTATTGGTACATGGACACTGTCCTCATTGGTTCATGAACACTGTCGTCATTAGTACATGGACACCGTCCTCATTGGTACACGGACACTAGTTGTCCTCATTTGAACATGGAAACTGTCCTCATTGGTACATATAAGTACAAGGACAAAGTGTCCTCATTGGTACATGGACACTGTCCTTAACGATACATGGACATTCAGGTACATGGACACTGTCCTCATTGGTACATGGACACTGTCCTCATTGGTACATGGAAACTGTCCTTAACGATACATGGACATTCAACATTAGTACAAGAACACTCCATATATATATTGATACATGAACATTGTCCATATTTGTAAATGACTCTATCCAATATAGCTTCATTTTACAGTATAACTTGAATTTTGAGCTGACATTCCACTGTTCACATTGGTACATGGACACTGTTCACATTGGTACATGGACACTGTTCACATTGGTACATGGACACTGTCCATATTGGTAAAGGACATTGTCCAATATAAGTTCATTTCCTTCTAGCAGTCATTACAACCTGAATTTTTAGCTGACATTCTTTCACTGTTTACCATCTTCAAACTATTTCAGTGGTACTAACTTCAGCTGTAAGCCAGAAGGCAACGGCAAATTACCTAAGTTAACTGCTGTACTTGTAAATGTGGTTACTGTTTACTGATACTGTTTAACTGCGAAAACTGTGAATGATCACTTTCATTAAATAGAATATTTGTATACTGCTGCTGCCCTATAATTGTCTAACTAAAGTAGATACCTTGATTGACAGGTGTGTTTTAGAAACAGCACCGTTATCAAGGATTATACGCTGATTGACAGGTGTGTTTTACCTGTATGTACAGGGTGTTGTGCAGACTTAGGACACTTGTTAAATGGTTTACCCTATCAGGGTAATGAAGCGTCCTTATCACAGTGCTATCCTTGGCAGCCACGCCAGTCAATGAGAAGTCTACATTTGGTATTACTGGGTTACGTTTTAACGGCTAGGCAAATGTCCGCATTAATTCATTGTAAACTGAATTGGTAAGATGTTTGAAAAAGTTGGCAGGATTATCTGGATCTGAGCCCTGAGATATAAACTGAATGTTAATTAATCCAAGGTTTGAGACGACTGTATGGTGCAGTACATGTAGATGTTGGGACACAGATTAGAAGTACTACTGGTGTGAAGTTTGACTGAGCTGTCAATCATCGGGAATGGGTGGAGAGGAGTCCATTGATGAGTTTTGTGATTCCCTTGTGACCAGTGGCTGATATGTTCAGGGAGACTTAAATATGAATCAGTCCTACACAAGGTAAACTAATCAATTAAAAACTCATCATTAAAAACTAATTAATTAAAAACTAATCAATTAAAAACTAATCATTAAAAACTAATCATTCAAAACTAATTATTCAAAACTAATTAAATCAAAAATAACTATTCAAAATTTTAGAAAACATTTGCTGAGGTGCATGCATAATAAATTCATATCGTGTGTCATTTACAAATATGGGAACCAGTTACATAATTTAACAGATGAATGCATTGTAAGAGATCAAAGTGAATTAAAAGTAAAGCACAGCTATACTATTAATTCTTTATAAGCAATCTGTCTTATTTTGCATGAGAAAATAAAACAAGGAATGAAACAGAACAGCATTGTACTTTGGCCTGAAGAATCAGTGATGATGAGGGTTACAGAGTCGGGGAATGTTTATATGGCTAGACTCCTTGAATGATTTGTATGGTTTTCTCAACAGAGGGATTTCTTTGTTCTCGAATTAGATCACACTGCTGTTTTATGTCCATCTTGTCAGCCTAACCTTCTTGAAGATTGTCTGCCTGACTGAGTCTGGTAGCTGTATTATTTGTCCCCGGGCAAAAGCACACCTGCATCTAGTGTATAACTACCAGTTCTTTATTTTTTCCATGTTTAACCTATTTGTAGTATCATTGTCCTTTCTTCTCTACAAAATTCCATTTCCTTTAATCTACAGTCTGTTTGCCTCATGTTTCAAAAGAATCTCTGTATGTTGTTTTTGGATTCCAGTTGCCAGGGTTGTATTTTTGCTTTCATTTGACTTTTCTGATTAATAGTTTGTTTATTTTCACTGTACAAGTCCAATAGATGTAGCTCTAGTTGATACAGCTCTCAGCTGTGTAAATAGGAACAGCTACTCTATTTCAAGGGGTTTATATTTCAGGGTATTAAGACATTACATCAAGACTTATCCTTTCAGAACTAAAACTTATCAGGTAGACAAAACAAATGGGCATTTATTAAGATTGAATGACTTCACCTCTTTAAATAAAGAAAATAAACATGATTTTCATGAAAGTAATGATGACATAAAGACCTTGTTTTGTTGTCAGATTTTATCTGACACATTAATTCACTAGAACCCAGGTGAACAAATAAAAGATTTGTCAACTTAAGTTAGAAATTTTCTTTTCTTCATCTGCTGATGTGAATCATCACACAGGAAGTTATATCTAGGCCACGGTAATATTCCACAAGCCTGATATTTCTTTACAAAAAGTTAAGGGTATAAGCTGCCTTACACATTATGTCCCTTGATTTGTGATGGAGTTGCTTCCCCTTAAACTTGATTCTTTCGAAATACATAAAAAAGTTTTTCTTTTTTCCCCCTCAATAACCAGAGTATTTTCATTGTATATTGTGTGTTTGAAATGTATTATTAGTTGATTGACTTTTTTACAAACTGCTATTCATAAATATATTTATTGTGTGTTGAATTCTTTTTGGAATGAAGTTGAAAAAAATGCCACTACCGCAAGGTAGCATTTAAACCCTTAAGTACTTGAAATATACATAAACAATGTTTACAATATTTTCTCTGAGATCCAGTTTTTGTGAGTCAGGATATTGGTGAGTTTGATGTTTGAACGAGAGATTTGCAGGGTGTCAGGTTGACCAGAACTATTTGGGAGTGTGAGTTTGATGTTTGAACGAGAGATTTGCAGGGTGTCAGCTGGTTGACCAGAACTATTTGGGAGTGTGAGTTTGGAGGAGGGATTTGGATTGTATTTGTTTGCACTGTGGATTTAGAGGGTTCCTTGATTTACACTCAATAGAACAAATATGTACACAAAGACTTCAGTCCATTGGGAAAAAATGTGACAAACAGCTTTTACCTAAAACATCATCCCATTCAACCTGTGCTTAGGTCTGTAAACTGTACTCAGGTTTATTTTCACAGCAGTTTTATTGTCACAACTTCTGTAGTATAAAGGTGACTGTACAACTTTGTGATGACAACTTAACCTCTAATCAAGTAATCATTCATATTCTAAACAAATCTTCTGTCTGTTTTACCATGTAAAATAACAAATAATACCGCGTACATGATATCAAAATTGTACACAGAAGACATTCCCCTCAATATCAAAATTAATGTACTATAAGTAAGAAAGTAAAATGTGGGATGAAGATATCACCGTGAATATAAATGAAATTGACTGATTTTTATGTAAGTTGAGAATTGTGGTTTGTGTTTGTGTGTACCATTAGAATTGTGAATCGGAGTGAATTGTCAGTAACAGGTGTATGTGTCCATGTACTTCAGTTAAAAGTGTTGAATCAATACAATGAAGTAAAATTGAATACTATATATATAATTGTACACTAACATTATCGATCAAAGGTGAAGTAATTTTGAGACGTCAGGGTGACAGAGACCCTGAACAAAAGTTAAGTAGCCATGTAAGTCTAAGATGTCAGGCTGACAGGGACGCTGAACAGGAAAAGTTAAACAGAAAAAGAAGAGTCTGTGTTTATTGACAGATACACTATCAGAGTTATGTCTAGTCCTGCTGACAGTAAAAACACTCCATACCTGCGTTATGTTGAACTCACATCATGGCTTGTACGTTTACATTCCGGAACACGGGACACACCGACTTTATACACCAAGAGATAGACATTTCCAATTATACATTACAAACATGCATCAAAATCTAACAAGATTAAGGTCTTGTATTCAATTCATCAGATTATATTTTTTGTTCAGGTGGCATCAAAACTTTTTGTGTTGGTTTTATAAGCCTTCGAGGCGCACCGGTAGAATAATACCTCTGGGGATGGGGTTCAGCTTCTGTTTCGCTGCCATATCTAGGCAACAGGAAGGCTTAGCTGTAATCTCCGGTATAATTACTGTAATAAATCTGTGCAAACACAATGGCTTCCTCCAGGAGGCTACACCTGTATCTAATCCAGTCTGAAATATCTTGCTGATAAATGCATGTTTGATACAACATGTGTGCTATATAATTTTGTGACAAATTTGATGTGAGCTTGAAATCCAATGAGGACAGTGTAATATTGGGTGAGATATATTGATTCTTATGGAAATGTTTGGTATGATAGGGGCCATTAGTGGTTTGACATCTCATTTCTGAGCCACTGAAGGAAGTCGGTCATAACAGTTGGCGCGATACTACCATGCCGTACTTAGAAATGTGTAAATGTCAATTGTATTTTCTAAATATTTTCTTGACTTTTGGATTTTGGTCTTTAAAATTAATTGATGAGTGTGGTTAAGAACACCAGTCTTGACTAAATTAGCCTCATATGCAACAATAGAAGAAAATGAAGTATTCAGATAAAGTTCCAAGTATTACCGCTTTTGAACTTAAGTATTAAGGGGTTATGGCCAATAAATGCTTGAATCTGAAGCATTATCTTCCCTTGATCTCTCTGGTATGAACATTATCTTCCTTTGGACCTTTATCCATATAGCATCTGTCTTGAAACCTAGCTGCTTGTGAGATTTCAGCATTTGACAGTACTTGTAAGTTCTTGAAACAATATTTGCATGTTAACAAAAAAACGTAGAGACAACATCTTGTGGTTGTAAAGATGGGTTGATCAGTGGGGCGCTTCGCTCCGAGAGTGGATACCAGAAGGTATATGCAGGGCGATTGGTATCGAATATGTAAATATAATAGGCGGGGTTCCAATCACAACACAGCCAGACGTCACCAGTTAGTGGGGTTTTATTGGCCGACTAGTTTCGACTCTTAAAGCGAGTCTTCATCAGGACCCAGTATGTGAGTTATCTACCTCTGTCAATATTTCATGTGAGTTATCTACCTTTGATAGTGCTTGTAAGTTATCTACTTTTGACAGTATTTGTGTGGTATCTTTGTAACCATTGATGATACATGTACATATGAGTTATTTACCTTGAATAGCACTTTTATGTGAACATCTTTGAAAGGGCTCTGTGTACATAGTTATCAATCTTTGTCAATTCTTTTTCCTCGACCCTACGTTTAAGTTAGTTATCAACCTTCAACAATAAGTACATGTACTTATACACTTTTTCCCTGCATGTGATTTAAACACATTTCAGCCTCTGTAGCCATCATATATAGCCAGCTTTCTTCAGTAGCCTGGAGACACTCGTGGACCAGAAGCTAAAAGTATATGTTGAATGTACTGCACTCTTAATTACTATTTCACCTTCAACATCATGAAAACATTTGGCAGATTCTCACATGCTTCCTCAGAGCTGGGTTTTGGGCACACTGAGGTGGAGCCATGTTTAATTGTATAAAGAGCCAGTGTGCTTTGATCAGAAGTCTATAGTTCCCTTTAATTGACACTTGCTATGTGAAGATCTGTTATCTGTTGTTCACTTTGTAGATTAGTTGACTGTAATTCTTGGTGTTTAGTGGTTTGGCAATTGCATGGAGACCTGTTGGAAGTGAAGGGTTTATTAAATAGAGACAAATTGGAGTTTAATGGGGTAAAAGTTGACTGTTCCAAATTATGACAAGATAAGGGAATCAATGATTTAGATGATGGACGAGTGACGGTTTCATAGTGTATCTCAATATTCTCTGAAAGATTACGTTTGTTTGGTCAGAATGCTGTAGTAATTAGGGCCTAGGATTAGGAAATGTAGATACCCTAAAATAGACATAACTATATTTGTCTGCCAGTCTGTTCACACTTTTGTTTCCAGATATTTTTTTCAGAATCCAGAAGTCTTTAAAAATTTCAAATGGTATCCATGCAAACTTTTTGTGTCCGGATATTAATCTGAAATTTGACATGGTAATACGCTGTGAAATGTAGATAAGCAATAAGGTTTAAATAGTTTTAAAAAAAAGATCAAGGTCAAGGTTACTGCTACTCAAAATAGACAATTGGGGGTAGTTCAGGCAGGTCAGGCACACGATGGGACCCTTGCTGACCTGTCATATTTGTTGAGGCAATACTATAGATCTATGGCAGAGAGTTCGCTTAACCATCTGTAGCTTTTAGTCTATTTGTGTAGGTAGATCTTCTCTACCATAAGTAAATGTTGCTTTCCACATGGTACATCTAGAACTGGGGTAGGGGGCTCAATTGACCACTGTTAGAACTTCCTGTTCCCCTTGGTGACCTTGATATATAGAGGTCATAAGTTCACTCTGTATCAAAGTCAGATGGTTGATATGTATTTTTGTCTGGAACAGTAGACAACTGTCATAATGTAAGCCACATGCTAAGTTCAAGTGGAAGCTGATAATTTTTCTCACAGCATTTATATGGTTTGCTAAATGTCTGAGGACTAATGTACTCTGTAGCTAGGAACAGTTTTGTTAAACGAGATCTACTGAGATAATCAGCAACACTTTATACTGCAGAATTAGCTTAACTTCAGGTATAATAAAAAATATATTGGTCTTCAGGCCAAATAAAAGATTGCCATTTATACTGCTATATATTTGCTGTGCCCAGGGAAAAATTTACATAGACAAATGCCTTTTAACTTTTGATAGAATCATGGACAATTTAGAAACAGCACTTTTATGAGAGAAAAAAAAATTCATGAAGATTATATGAATATTTTCTCACCAACATCAGTGTTGGTAATGTTAGGCATATACAGAAGGGGCAAGTTTTTTCCAGGCAGTGTTGGATCATCACACTCAATACACAGTTGTCTATCATGAGTTTAAGTCATTTATATCCAGTGTAAGCAATGTGCTGGATCATATTTTCATATTTTATGGCCCAAAAATAGCTTAATTGGACTTAGTTAAATTTGAGGTAAAAGTTTTTGGGCAAGTTTTTTTGTGAAGTGTTGGACAACCACCATCGATAGGCTGTTGTCTATTATAAGGTTGAAGTATTCGTATTGAGTGTAAGCAGTCTGTGTTGAACCATATTTTCATATTTTAGTGTCCAAAAACAGCTTTATTGGACTTTGTTAATTTCTTAACAATTACTTCACAGAGATGAATATGCTGGTGGTAAGTGAGGTGGCAAATAAAACGACAGGCACTATATCAACGTTTTACTATACATGTGTTTCTATTGAAAGTTGCAGTATTATAATAACATACAAAGGCGAACTATGCTGTTCTCCAACAGCTCTTGTTAATATTGGTTATTAAGACAAAATATTCTTCTCAAGCAACTTTTACTTGGCTTTGATTTATCAAATTTGGATATATTTTTTTTTATAATATTTCGATTACCAAAAACATTTAATCAAATATTTTGGACAGACTGCTGATTGTTTTTAGGTCACCTGGCACGAAGTGCCAAGTGAGCTTATGACGTGGCGCGGCGTCCGTTGTCCGTCCGGCGTCAATATTTTACTTTAAACGACTTCTTCTTAATAACCGAAAGGCCTAGGGTGATGATATTTGGCCAGAAGCAAACTGGGATGAAGGGCTTAAAAGTGATAAAATTAATGACCTTCACCCATTTTCAAGGTCACAGGGGTCAAATATGATAAAAAGTTTAAACACCTTCTTCTTGATAACCAAACTGCTCAGGGAGATGATATTTGGCCAGAAACATGCTAGGGTGAAGGGCTACCAAGTTTGTTCAAATGAATGACCTTCAAATATATTCAAGGTCACAGGGGTCAATTGTCTTAAAAAACCTTTAAACAACTTCTTCTCACTAACCAAAAAGCCTAGGGTGACGATATTAGGCCAGTAGCATGCTATGGTAAAGGGCTATCAAGTTGGTTCAAATGAATGACCTTCACCTATATTCAAGGTCACAGGGGTCAAATAAGTTAAAAACATGAAGCTACTTCTTCTGAATGACCAAAATGCACAGGGTGATGATATTTGGCCAGTAGCATGCTGAGATAAAGGGCTATCAAGTTTGTTCAAATGAATGACCTTCACCCATATTCAAGGTCACAGGGGTCAAATATGTTAAAAACTTTAAACAACTTCTTCTGAATAACCAAAATGCCCAGGGTGATGATATTTAGTCAGTAGCATACTAGGATCAAGGGCTACCAAGTTTGTTTAAATGTATGACCTTGAATCATATTCAAGGTCACAAGGAGCAAATATGTTCAAAATATTTAAACAACTTCTTCTGAATAACCAAAATGCTCAGGATGTTGATATTTAGTCAGTAGCATGCTGGGATCAAGGACTACTATGTTTGTTAAAGTGAATGACTTTGACTTATATTCAAGGTCACAGGGGTCAAATTTGTTTAAAATCTTTAAATGACCTCTTCTGAATAACCATGGGTCCCAGGATGTTGATACTTTGCAAGTTGCATCCTGAGATGAAAGGCTATAAAATTTGTTCAACATAATGACTTTGTTCGACTTTCAATCACAGGGGTGAAATTTAAAAAAAAAATAAACAGGTTCTTTTGAATGAATTTTAATCATAAATACTGATATTTTGCCTGTAGTTTCATTTAAGATCACTTTTAGGGTTACAAGTGTGAGATTTATACCAGGTGAGCGATGCAGGCCCATTGGGCCTCTTGTTATGATAAAGCATGTACTTCATAGATTGCACTGTTTCCTGTGCAGTTCTTAAATTTACATCCTGTATTTGAGAGAGAGAGGATCTTGTTTGATTGATGATAGGGCACAGTATTTACAAGATAGACATTTCTGTCTGATTCAGTGTTGATTTATAAGATAAGTACTTGAAATTTCCCAATGAGGATATTTTAATTTGAAATGCACCAACAGCATGGCAAAACCTTGGCTTCGTTTGAGAGTTTCCTACCCTGGAGCAGTCAAGATCATTCATCAGATATACCTCGACATCTGCACATCCGCTGTAATAAATAAATAAAAGGAAATTCATCAACAACCTGCAATTTCTGCTTGTTTTTCAAATGATAGCTGTGGGAAATGTAGCTTGAGGTTTTCAAAGGTAAAAGGTCAAGGTTTCCACATGTGGTCAGCCAATAGAAAGCTTTGTCTGTCACAGCCTCTAAATGGTGTGGGGATTATACCAAGATGTTATAAACCAGAGCTGTGTATCTCTCTTAAACTTCTGTTGACATTTACGAGTTAGAACATTTTTATTATGGGATGTCTTACACAAAAGTCTACCACCCAGTTTTGTCTGTTGTCCCGTCAGACTTCTCAGGATTTCACATAAAACCTCCCTTTGTGTAGAAACTGTACTTTTCCTACAACACAGTATGTAAGGTATAGCATCTCCTCTGAGCAGTGGACATAGATATATGAAGCACCTGTGAGAAATCCTGACAAAGGCTTTGTTGAACTGTCAGTGTCAGATATGTCGTTATAAAAATAAAACTGTTGTTCTCACATTCATGATAACTTAGCAGCTTCTGAAACAAACGTTTCGTTCATTTTAACTGGTAAATCCAGAAAATAATCTGGAAAGGAGGTCGTTTTCAAATCAGACAGTCTTAAAATTGCTTATTTGTTCGATAAAAAAAAATGGAAGATCTGGGTGTGTTATGGAACTCCTCCACAACTTCCAAAGATATATAGGGGGTGGAACGTGAATAAAATTGCTTCATATTCACTCAGCACTATGATAAGATTGTTGGGAAGAAATGAGAATGTTAATATTTACTTTCATAATGGCAGGAAATACACCATTAATATTGATCCTATTTTATAGGCAGGAGTTTCTAAGGTCAAGTGACCAAATGGCAGGAAGGAGTCTGACCACAAAGACCTGTCCTGTTGATCTCCGATAACAATATTGATAACAGAGAAGTCAATAATATATGTATAGGTCAAAGTGTACACATGTAGGGGTCATTGGGTCAAAGTGTTCACATGTAGAGATCATAATGAGTGGAGGTACTGTGTAGGGGTCATTGGTCAAGGCACACATGTAGGGGTCATTGGGTCAAAGTGTACACATGTAGGGCTCACAGTTGTAGAGTATCTTATCTCATAGAAAACATGTTATTAATGAAGAAGAATTTTTGTGAAGAATGTTAGGGTAGAATTTATAGAATTTAACAGTACATCTCACCCCTCCTGTCTCGATTGTCACAGATTTTGGAAAAAAAATCTTGGTCACTAGATAATAGAGATGGAAGATGTGTGGAGTGTAAGAAAGGGATGATCAGATACACCATAGAATATATACTATATGCCTTCTCATAGACAATGTCAGCTCTTGTTCTGTTCTAGTGACCTACTTTCAAATTGTGAATTATTTAGGGGTGTAAATTATGATTATTTTCTAATGGATGGTATCCAAGCTAAATATCAGTGTTATGTGTAAAAAATCAATATCAAGTAGTATCACATTGCCAACAATAGTATTTCAAGTGGTGACAAAAAAAAATAAAAAATTGATGTAAAATAATAAAACATTATACTAAGCTGTTATATATTATAGCAGACTCATCTTTCTGCGATGTTTATATTGATAGTTTGAAAGTGTTTATGTGTTGTATTTTATGTTAATAATGTATGTCTGACAGATATACCGTACCACGACATTAACCCTGCCCTCCTATTGAAGTGGTCCAATCCTCTCACCACATGTAATGCCAATCCATTTAATAAATGTCAGTGTAATGCTATCGCATGCTCCCGGGATAAACAAATATGTTACATAATGTTCACTATTTGTACATGATACTAAAGGGCTGGAATTGCCATGTGTCATGTCCTCAGTAGAAACGTCTTGATCATAAATTGATGCATTTACCCACAATGCTGCAGTTTTATTTAGCTACATGAATAGGGAAATGGGGTTACACTCCCGCCATTATAACCAAGGAAGACTTTGGGCTTCACCTTCACATCACTCTTAACTGCCCAACCTCTCAAGTTGCTAATTAGGCCTCCCAATAAAGGTAAGATCAGTAGACATGTTGTTTTGTTCAATGTAGCACCACTTTGCAGTATTTTAATTATCCAAGTCTTATAGAGTCAATATGTGGGAATCTAAAAGTAGAGAAATCTGGGCTTTAGTGCTTAGTCTAATGAAACATTAAAGTCAATGAATCAGGGATATGTTATACATTTTAAAATTGAAAATAAAACTGATCACTTCAAAATAACAGATACAAAAATGTTGATATTAAAAAAATAAAAAAAATCATTAAATTAATAAAGTTTGAAAATTAAATTGACTGCTTCCTTATTATAATAATTGATACATATTAACATCTCCATGTTATTTTTAAAATTCAAACTGAAAAATAGTCCAGTGGAAAAACCCAGATACAGTTATTTATTGTGAAGACTTAACAAATTTCAATCAATGGGCTTTCTTTGATTTTGTTTTCAGTATATATATCATATTGATATTGAAACCATATCTTTAGGCTTGAAGCGATTTGTATAAGGGAAATTATTTAAGGTTCTATTGCCAGTCAGTTTCAGTTTCAATCCTTCCTAAAGCATAGCTATCTTTTACCATATTTTAGAGATTCTATTTTCTTCTATTTCAAATGGGCTTCTGGCGGGCAAGTTATTCCTGTGTGATTTTATAAATGTTGGACATTTTAAAGGGTATAACTTTATTGACATTTTAGCTGAGTATCCTCATATATTGTGATGTTCCTTGGCAAAATATCATACCTCTCAGCTCAAAGACATTATGACTAGCTGATAACTCATTTACCAGTTTAACCCATTCCATCTCCAATTACAAATCGTACAAACAGACATTTTCCTGACAAGATTCTGTGATAATGCATACTGCACGCATTAGTGTAAGTCAGCACCAGAATGGCTCCATGTCAGAGGGACTGGTGATGTGAAAACAATGAGTGGGTATAGGTACACAGGGATGTTTACTCAGACCTGTTGACATGGGTAATTGGCATCCTGGACAGGAGAGGAAGTGAGCTGCTATTGGTTCTAATAAAAGCTGTATACCTTTTCCTGGCATATGAAAATATACATTCATGATTTACATCTACAAACACTACTTCACTATCAGGGGCCGGTGCAGCAATAAGGCCAGTTCACAGAGCAAGGCAAGTGGGATGTTCACTGAGTAGGGCAAGTGGGATGAGTGTTGTTCACAGAGTAGGGCAAACTGGATGGGTGCTGTGTCGAGGGTTATTCACAGAGGAAGGCAACTGGAATGGATGCCGTGTCGAGGGTTGTTCACTGAGCAAGGCAAGTGGGATGTGTGCTGTTGAAGGTTGTTCACTGAGTAGGGCAAGTGGGATGAGTGTTGTTTACAGAGTAGGGCAAACTGGATGGGTGCTGTGTTGAGGGTTGTTCACTGAGCAGGGCATGTGGGATGTGTGCTGTTGAGAGTTGTTCACTCACAGAGCACAGCAAGTGGGATATGTGCTGTTGAGGGTTGTTCACTTACAGAGCACAGCAAGTGGGATGTGTGCTGTTGAGGGTTGTTCACTGAGCAGGGCATGTGGGATGTGTGCTGTTGAGAGTTGTTCACTGAGCAGGGCAAGTGGGATGAGTGTTGTGTTGAGAGTTGTTCACTCAGAGCAAGGCAATTGGGATGGGTGCTGCGTGAAGAGTTGTTCACTGAGCAAGGCAAGTGGGATGAGTGGCATTGGGTGCTGCGTGAAGGGTTGTTCACTGAGCAGGGTAAGTGGGATGAGTGCTGTGTTGAGGGTTGTTCACTGAGCAGGGCAAGTGGGATGAGTGCTGTGTTGAGGGTTGCTCACTGAGCAGGGCAAGTGGGATGAGTGCTGTGTTGAGGGTTGTTCACTGAGCAGGGCAAGTGGGATGGGTACTGTTGAGGGTTCACTGAACAGGGCAAGTGGGATGGGTGTTGTGTTGAGGGTTGTTCACTGGGAAGGGCAAGTGAGATGTCAAGGGCAGTTCACAGAGTAGTGCAGGTAGGATAACTTCAGACAGTGTTTAGTGTAGCATCAAGGGGAGTTCACGGAGCAGCAAGTTCCTGTGAGCTTATATAGTATGCCAGGCATGGAGTTTAGATTTTAATGAAGATTTTGTTAGATCACCTTTGCATATTTCCTTTGAAAGTCTTTCTTTGGTTAGCATTATTTTTCAATCAAAATGGTAGCTATAACCCAGTCATATTTTCAACAAGTTAGGTATCAGAATTTGTGCTTGATCATTTGAAATTGCCAAGAAATATGTTAATGGCATGTTGCTCAATAGAAAGGATGTATAAAGGACTTTAACCATACTATTAGCTGCTGTAATATTTAATTGCTAAATTATGACAACCATTATTAAATACATAAAATTACTGTATTGCAGGTTATGGATACCAAAATCATTTTGTGCATAGTTTTAAAGTTGTCTCCAAATCACAGAAATATTATTGTGTATTAGAAAGTTTTATCGGATTTGCACAATTAAGTTGCAAGTTAATACATTTCTGCTAGAGTTAAAACTGAAAATATTACTTGAAATTTTCAAACTTTACATATATATCTGGAAGTTGGGTTATAAAGTACATTCAGTAAATACAGTTTATGACTATAGAAATTGACTCATCTCATGGTCAGGCCATAGATTTAAAGGTTTATCAAGTGTCCAGTCCACAGCTGTGAGTGGTCAGTGTGCAATTTATGTCATGGCAGCCAATTATGACAGGGGATACACACAGCACTTGGCCGAGGTCTAGGTAGGGTCACTTAAAATAATGGCCATCCAGCAGTTTCAGGTCTAGATATAGGGTCACTTGAAATTATGTACATCCAGCAGTTTTAACAGAAGAGGATAAGAGAATGCATGTTGACCAAGGATGCATGGTGAAATGTGGATATAACTGATGAACAAATAATATACATGAAGAAGCAGGAGAGATGTCAGGCTCCAGTATAGGAATGGTCTTGTAAGTAGTTTAAACAAGGGAATGTTTCTAATACATGTATATCAGGGGCAACCTAATTAAAGAAACGTCAGATTAACTCATTCACCCCTTCAAAGTTTAGCTGGACTTGCCCACTCTTTGATTTGGTAAGGTTCAGACGTGACTTTAGGGGTGAATTGGTTGACGTCTTGAAACTATATATGTTAGATCCCTAATGTTGGGATTTCATAGACTTATTGAACTAATTGGGTAGGGGAGCATTGGATCTGGCATTGTGCGGCTTTTTAATATCATAGGTCTTTAACTATGGCGAGATCTTAATATTTATAACGTAACACATATCTCTGAGGGACCTGCAAGCATGTCTGTTGTATGCATGACTCTACTGTAGCATCAGATTTGAAAGAGAGCTTAATCATCAATGTAGGAGGGATGGAGATTAAAGGAGGAAGTAATTCATAGGACTCCAAATTACCCACTGTAAAACATGTTGTATAATGCTCAAAGTACCCAAAGTAGGGCATTTTGGTAACAACAATACTTAGACAGGCTGTATATATATAGCTACCAGTCCCTAAGTATTTGTGAAGAATTTTCCAGCTGCATTTTTCTACTAGCTCATATTTCCCCCTAGTTTGAAACTTAAACTAGATTCGAAACATCCAAGTGAATCACAGTTATTATAGTCTAATGTTTTTTTTCCAGAATAATTCAATATTCTAGAGACTTGGGCCAGTCTAGATTCTATTAGTAAAGTCAATGGTCAAACCTTATGTATCTATAGTTCTATACATAGCTGAACTACCAAACCTACTATTGCTCAGTTTGTAACTTGATGGCATCGGTAAGCATGCTAAATGGTTTTACTATAGCTGGAGATAGTTATAGGGTAAGTTGTGCCAGTATCTATACAACATTGATGGTGTACTACAGTAATGTACTGGTAGCAGTAGCTATTACACTGTGAAAGGGCTGGACATTCCCGTCTGTCTTCATCTGGAAAATTGGTTTGTTGTGAAAAGGAAGCAGTGTGATGTAGTGTTGGACTACATGGGGCTTTCAGATATTCTAGCAGATGTGTTCACCATCACACCAACGATGGCTGACTGAGATTTGGTGGGAACGGTGGGAAGTCAGGAGAGGGTATTGTTTGGGTGTTGATCCACAGCTGTCTGACATAGTGATGAGATGCTGGCTGCTCTACAGCCAGGAATAGGAGGTATAACACCAGGAGTAAGTAGTGCCAGGAAATATGTGTAGTAAGGCCAGGAGTTGCAATACAAGCAGTGTGTGGATTAACTGTTATCAAGTCTCATCATTATAAACACTCCTCTCATCCCACAGGTAAGCTACACTTACATGTACAATTCTGCCTATGTCTTGTTTCATCTCCCCTAGGTCATACCTTGTGCCATGTACGATCTCCACTTAGTTATATACCTCATGTCAAGTTCAATCTCGCCCTTGGTCATATATACCTTGTGTCATGTTTAATTTCCCCCTGGTCATACCTTGTGTCTTGTTTCATCTCCCCTGGTCATACCTTGTGTCATGTTTAATTTCCCCCTGGTCATACCTTGTGTCTTGTTTCATCTCCCCTGGTCATGCCTAAATGTGTCTTGTTTCATCTCCCCTGGTCATACCTTGTGTCTTGTTTCATCTCCCCTCGGTCATACCATGTGTGACAGTTGTGTCATGTTTAATCCCCCTTGGTCGTACCTTGTGTCGTCATACTTTGTTCCATGTTAAATACCTCCCTTCCCCCATCCCCCGTCCCCCGTCCCCCGGTCATGTCTTGTGTAATGTTCAATCTCCTCTTGGTTGTACCTTGTGTAATTTTAACACCCCCCCTTCCAATCCCCGTTGGTCATAACTTGTGTCATATTTAATTTCCCCTATGTCCTGCCTTGTGTCATGTTTAATTTCCCCTATGTCCTGCCTTGTGTCATGTTTACTTTTCCCTATGTCCTGCCTTGTGTCATGTTTAATCCCTCATTGGTTGCACCTTGTGTCATCCCGTTGGTCATACCTTGTGTCATGTTTTATCTCCCTATATCATACTTTCTGTGTTTCCTTTCCCCTTGGTCATAGCTTGATTTTGTAAACTAAACCTATTGGTTTTTATACGCCCGCCAATAGACGGTACGTATTATGTTTTCACGCAGGCGGGCGGGCGGGCGGGCACACATTAGTTTCCGCTCAATAACTCGAGTAATTTTGAATGGATTAGTTTCAAACTTAATAGGAAGGTTCATTACCATGAAAGCTCGGACAAGTTCGATAACCAAAATTATTTACCAGTTATTTACAGAGTAATGGCCCTTTGTAGAATTGCCGAAACAGTTTCCGCTCAATAACTTGATTAATTTTGAATGGATTCATTCCAAACTTGGTAGGAAGGTTCATTGCCATGAAAGCTCGGACAACCTTGATAAGATTTGATGCTTATCTCTTCAAAATTTATGCACTTATGGCAAACTCCTCATTCCACATCTGACAGGCGTATCATGTACCGTCTCGTCGAACTCTTGTTATATTGGCTATTAGGTAATTGAATTCAGGATTTAGAATGCAATATTTCAGTAATGAATACAATTATCCTAGGAATAGATATCACTGGAAGATTTGAATTTGCAAATTAGTCTCTTCATGAATTACCAGGTAACTCAAAAATTATTTCTCATGAGATTAAATTGATGAACAGTAACTTTAGTTGAATTCTGATTTAGTAAAAGTGGGCTATACAATATAACAGGTTACCGAGTGTAAAATCACCCCTCATTAAGATGATATCTATGTAGTAGAACCACCATCCTTTGTCGGTTCAAGTGAATAATTAATCTATTACTTTTATGTGTTAACCAGTAAAGATGATATGCACTAAACAGTTTCATGGAAATCAGATGATTTTGAAAGAAGTTATTGGGCAGGGGGAAAAAAAAGGCCAATCAGATAGGAGAAATCATTAGTAATGCATGCATTTAGAAAAGATAAAGGTCAAACTCAACATTAACGACTTCGCTGCACCTTTATGTTTTGTTATGTCCTTCCTTCAGTAGCATCAAATTTACATAAAACGGTCATTAGCTTACCTGTCTGATTGTTCAATTCATTTCCTTGTGATAACTTCCTTAAATATCATTGGATTTGCATAAAAATTAACCAGGCAGCAACTAGGTGCGTATGCATAACACATATTGATCAAAAGATACAGAGTTATTGCCCTTCATGTATTTTGAGTAACTTGTCCTTTAGTTTACATCTGATATCATTGAAATTTGGTAGTACTTATACCCCGAAGAGAGTAATTTCAGCTTGGGTGTGGTACTAGATCTTTTCATTGCTTTTGTTAACTTACTAATGTGTCAAATGCATAACTTTGATGTTTCAACAAAAATGCAAGGGCAGGGATATTATGTAACTGTAAGGCGTTATATATAAGCATATATATATATATGGGGCAAAGAAGTAATTCCAACAGTGTGGACAAGTTTAGGTTTTCAAGACACAGTGAAACAGAACAGTTACATGTACATATACATCATATTACAAGAAGGTAGAATTGATATACTTTAATTGAAATTATATAAAACCAATAGTCCCCTCGGCTAAAGACCGCCGAAGGCAGCAATTAAGCTTAAGCTGAGAGCATCGCGGACAAGGAACGCTGATGTAGAGGACCTATTCTCACATTTGTATCATATATATATATATATATATATATATATACAGTCCTCTTATATTTCTTAGTTGATTTATACTTATCAGGTAAAAATATTAGAGTAGTTTAATCCAGAGGAAGTCTTGGGGGTAACTGGGTTCAGATGAGCATACTTTGAATAGCCGGATGCTTGGGTAACGGGATTGGACTGAAAAGCAACAAAGTTTGAAAATGAACAAATTTTTAAGTAATATGACTGATGTTTCCATTTAATTATTAATATCACGTAGCATGATTCATCACTACATTGGTACTGCACTATAGTATCCCTACCCCAAACTATAGAGCTTGTTCATATATACTCCCGTGGAATATGTCTCTCCGAGATCATTAAGAACTAGGTGAAGTGTATGTACCTTATAATAGCATGTGTTTTCTCTACCAGGGAAGAATCATTTTCACATTATCACACTCTTGTATAAATACCATAGACCTTGTTGTATATTCCCTATGTACCTGCTCACTAGTTCTCTTGTCTATAAAATAAACATACTCTCAGTGTCTTGGGTTGATTGGCCCAATATACACCCTATTTGCCAGGGCCGCAGATGTTGCACTGTTTGGTTTGGACCAGTATGACCCTGTGCACTGGGGTCTGTATAGACCTGTACAGAAGCTAGACTTACAAATTTGATTTATATAGCAAATATTTACATTTTAATATTATATTATACACAGTCAGGTTTTGGTACAGATATTTTGTACTCATTTATTAATGTTTGTAAAAAATATATTTTCATAATAACTTTTTGCCTAATAAGTGATCAATCTTGTATATATATGTGCCCCTATCCTTTTTTGATGAAAGTGTCCTTTCCTTCCACCATAATTTACTATGACTTATTTTCTGAGACTTTTAAATATTTCTCGTGTCATTGTATTAGTCCTTGATGGATGTGCTTTCAGTTTTGATTTTATTTTTGCAAGAATAATCATTAATTTGTTTACAGTTTATGCAGTTATATTTGGATATATTCATTAGGACCCTCCTATATATATATATTGCCAAACCCCATTATAAAGCCGAAATTTTGCTTGATAAAAGATTGCAATACAACAAATTTTTGCTATGTATTGAATGATACAGGCACCTATAGCTACATACAATTACCAGGTATAATTCAGACTAAAGTGTGCTGTTGATAGCTGTGATGTCTTTTAGATTTATCGCCCACTTCAAAATATAAATGAAAAAAGAACTGGTGTGCAAGTTTTGCCAAATATATTAATTTATTTGGCATGTGTTGGAATCTTCTATTTTTCTGACCAATATAACATTATAGATAACAGAGGTAGTGTAAATGTGTGTTGGCATGTAGACAATTATAATGTTACAAGGTGTTTCATGTCCATACATAAGCGTATCATTGTTTTGACAGATCAAACAATAGAACCTTATGGTAGGCCCAATCAGATACCTTACGATGCAAATAATGCAGTAAGTTATATCATGTATTAAGTTACTGTAAATGTTGATCTTTTTACTGGGTTTTATTTCAAAATTATCCCTCAAACACGTTTTGATCTGCTTTCCAGAGACTGTTTCAAGTTAACACCATGAACTCGCCATGCTATTTTGTGAGGATCATTTCTGTGACTGAGTTTGACTGTGTGTGTATGTCGTACAATAATTGTTAGCATAGTATTTGAATTTGCAATTGTGCTCAATGCAAAATTTACGTAAAAATAAATATCACATGAAAATTTGTAGTGAACAGTAAATAGAAATTTACTAAAATGTATAGTTGTTAATTTGACATTGAGACTTTTTTCACAGGATATGGTCCTATTACAGGTAACAGTTTTACTGACCATTTCATTGTATGTGATATGATAAACACGCACTCCTGTACACAGGGCCATGCCACCCCCCTGAGGTCTTGCACTATAAACCAAACAAAGGTGATCTTTTTAAAATTCCAAATACACTTTCAAGTTTTCATAAAAAGTGACTTTTCCAGAGATACAATGCAATAATGGTAAATTAAAAAAATACAGGTGTGAGCGATTATGTGAACAATTAGTTGAGGTTCAAGTTCAAGTTCAAGTTCAAGTTCTTTATTACTTTAAGTCGGTTGACTTATCAGTCATAACATATATACAAAACAATACAGAGACAACATACAATATGATACACACACACATACACACACACACACACACACACACACACACACACAATTCAACTTTTATTTGACAACTTATTGGATAACTATACTTTACAATAAATTACAAATTACGTATATGTATTGTGCAATCAACACTCATTATCACTCCCACATCATTATTGTGCATTCAACAATCATTAACGCTCTCACATCATCATCATCATCATCATCANGGTAAATTAAAAAAATACAGGTGTGAGCGATTATGTGAACAATTAGTTGAGGTGAAATGTTTAGTGTTAAATGGTTATTGTCTGCCATCATGTCAGCTACAAATTATACTTAATATGTTATCTGTAGTTTGTGTGGAGCCATGTGGTCATTATCTTACAGCACTGCCCTGCTGTAAGTACACTATGGTGCTGAACTGTTCAAAGTCTGATTAGCTTAACGATGATTTAATACAAATCATTCATCTTACATAAAAATGTGTGTTGAATATAGATATATGATGTATATATATATTTCTTGAAGTTTTTGTGACTTATCAAGATAATTAGGTGCAACACTCCATTGATTTGGATACCATAGGAGTGCCATGGTGGACATTGCAAGTATGCAAGTTGAAGAAAGAAGGAGACAAAAAGGAAAAGATAAAAGAATCTGGTACTATTGTATAGGCTGCAGCAGATCAGTTTTGATTTTTCAATGTCTTTTAAGAAGATTCTGCTGGGTGGGGGCAAAATTTAAGTTGCCATATAGGATCAATCAGTGGAAGAAAGCAGCCTGATTCATTGCCTTTGAACAAGAAGGAGAAAAAAGATATAGAAAACCATACTGTAACTAAAATACAGTTTGGAAATTAAAAATTGTCAGACAAGAATGAAAACTATTTCTAAATTTTCATTCTTGTAAAACTTTTCATGTAAATTTTGGAACAACATTGCATTTCATCTAGCTGACAAAGCTTTCAAGAATAAAACCTTGATAACAAGAACAATAATGGCAGTATGAACCAAAGTAACCTCCCAGATATGGCCGGACTGTATAGGGCATTAGTGACATATTGATTGGTTTCAAGGGCGATAGTCCCAACACAGGCACCATTTATCTGGTGTGCTGGTTAATCTGCCAGATTCCTCAGCAGTTTATCTCACTCAATTATGTCCTGTTTACATTAGTACGTTAATTGCCATACTGTACGTTGTCAACCTCACTAAAACAGATCTTATGGTCCATTTCAGGTTTACTTTCTCCTGGCATGTGTTCACCCTTTTATTCTGTTCAACTTGGTTGACTGGAGAGAAATATCTCAAATTCCTTTGCAGTATTGTTAATAGTGAATTTAGTCTGTGATTTTGACAATAACATGTTTACCAGTATAGGCTTTTGTTGTTGTTGATTTTGACAATTATAATTGTAGAGAATAACCCCTAAAGCTATAATTAAACTCAAGGGAAATTTCGGCTCTATATTTATATTCATCCATTACCAAGTTTTTTTTATCAACAATAACAGGTGCATTACATATATAGACCACATTTAACAATTGATCATGTATATATATCATGTGGTCTAACAATGACATTAAAAGTGAGGTGCAAAGGTCACAAAGGTCACCAATCATATGTTTCATCCGTATAATATCTATGATTTGTTTACATAGTTGTTGTAACATGCATGGAAATAAACAACCTTTAACAAGCCTATAATTCATTTCAATTGCTACCTATGCTGTTGGAAATGTCAAACCTGTTGAGCTTTGCACTAAGTACATATTTCATCGATGGTAAACACAAACGGTAGCTCTCACGTTTAACGGAATGTGATGGGTCCGGGAGTTATCTTGAGTTGATAGTGATGCAATAGTTTTGGCAGAGAAGGATGAACCTCCACAGACAAAAGACTTAACTTATCAATCTGACAAAGATTTGTGTCTCTATAGCAGACAGCAAGGGTCTTCTTAATGCCTTTGTACCTATAAATATTATAATATCTTATGATATTCATGAATGAAATTCCTCTTAAAGCAAACTGCAAGGGTAAAACGTAAAATCTTGTAGTGTCTACAAGCTCACAGCATGAAACACTACAGTGTACACAAACAATTTATTTTTTATGCAATGTCTGACAGATTGGTTTACACCGGATGGTGCACTGTCCAAACGGCACTGCAATTTATACGCAATCAAGTCATTGAGAGAATGCTTGTGAGTGTTGTATTACACAGGGACCACACAAGGAACACTAATTTGTATCGTACATCAATGTGCATCATGTTCATGTATATATATATATACCAGCCCGGTATATGTATTTGGGTCACTTTACCCAAGGTCTTTAGGTCAATCCATCCTAATTATATAAATAGTGCTATTATGTTTCTGGTTTAACAGATTAATTCCAATACTTTATGGGAAAAAACATTGTATATACTTCAGTTATCATAATTACACTAACTTTACAAGTAAAGATATTAACCTTCCTGTGGTAAGATAGAATTATTTCATCAAGCCAGACCAGGATTCAAACCTGTAACTTCCAAACCCGGGCTAGATGGACACATAATGTATTACCAGTTCAGCTATCCGTTCCTGAATGAAAGATCATTGCAGTACAGACCTCTTACCTTATTCCTCCATTTTTCCCTCAAAGAAATCACTATTTACAACCCCGGGGTTCGGATATCCCCTTGACAAATGCACACATTTCTTGTAAAGGGTCTGTCACATGTACCAATTTATAACTGGATGCAGGCAATACAGTTGACCAGACTGGGATTTGAACTCAGAACCTCAAAACTATAGACAGACACCTCTAGCTTTTAACCCACTGAACCATCTGACCACTAGCATTGGACTAATTGGTCCAGAGTCACTATATTTGTAGTATTTCAGAAATCAGTATTTTCATCATAGCGATATCTGAACGAAAAAGCAATTTTCATTTCCACAGAATTCTACTCAAAGCATGTTTATTTTACTGTTGATACAGGTACATGTAGGTATTCGGGCAAAGTGACCCATGGAACAGACAGGTTTATGTGTCAATTAGAGACACTATTGGTGGGTACATGGGATTCATCATATACAAACTAGAATGTATGTTTGTGTGTGAAAATTGAGGTAATTTATATCGCCAACTCATCTTAGAGTATTGGTCCCCATTTCAGTCCCTAGCTATTATACTTAAGTTTCAAATGTAATCTCACTTAAGTTCCGTAATCGCTCTAAACATCCGACCACTCAGTTGTTCCCACGTAGTAAGGATGTACCCTATTGTTTATCTTCCTTCACATGCGTCAACTCTCATCTGCCAAACCTACTCAGACTGTGGTAAACAAAATCAAGTAGTTTTCAGATTTTCTATCCGTAATCACCACAATTGTATTCATGCCTCGGATGTGGTCATCAAGTACAGTATCAATCACTGGCTATTTCATTTTTTTCACATTGAATGAAGAATATACTAGTAGGATGCTGTGGTTGTGAATAGTTAGATAAAATGGTAGTGACAACTGAGGGAATAAACCGTGATTGTGGTGTATATAACGCTTACATGTGGTCGTCATCACTGGTAAAGAGTAAGTCTGCATGCAGTTTATTTAAGTCACAGTCGGGGTAAATAGGGGATGATAAATCAGTAATGTGTAATAATTGCTTCAGTCAAATTATGTCCAATATTTACATATTTTAGTTGTTATATTGACATATTATTGGTGGTGCATGGATTAATTTTATAATTGAAAGCCAACTGGCATATCAACACATACTTGGTAATTCTTTCAAGTTTTTCATAAGAGAGAGTACACATAGTGGCAAAAACTGAAAATATCTAAAAAAGGTATTTACAATCAATGTTTTTGATAAGACAATGTAAAGTGTCAAAGTTTATGCTGTTTTATGCAAGGAATAAAAGGATGAAGTTATTCTCAAATGTAATATCAGTAAAGTTTGTAGATTAACTCATTTACCCATGAAATATATATCATAATGAACTATTCCAACCTTTGAATTGGAAGAGCTCAAATGTGTCTTCAGGGGTGAATGAATTAAAGGGGATAATGAACTTTCTGTATTAGATATAAATTCTAATCAAACTCCACAAGTTAAAAATCTTCTATAAAAAGATTCAACAATTTTGAAATAAACTGACATAGAACCAGGAAATAACTTTGAATAGTATTTACTAAAGTAATTAATAGTAGTGCGGTTAGTGCAACTGATCACGAGTTTGAAATTGTCATTTACTCATTCACCCCTGAAATTTCATAATGAACTATTCCAACTTTTGAATTGGAAGAGTTCAAATGTGTATTTAGGGGTAAATGAGTTAATTTTACAGAAATTTGGGAGTTCTGTAATAGGATATTCCAGACATTGATTGCAAAATACAGAGATGAAATGTAGAGAATACCTTGAACCAAGGACTGTTTATTTGTATCACTGCAGAATGTGAACCACACACACACACACACACACACACTATAATTACATGTACTCTTAGTTCTGTTTGACAATCCTATGACATTTCGAACAAGAATTCCTACAAAAAACACCAGAGAGTACAATGGCTGGTGACTGTAGGGTTAGATAACCCTATCTCAGGTGTGCAGTAAACCCGATCCATCTTCATTTGATGTAAACAGCCGTCTTGTAGGGCGGTTTGATCCCATCACACCTACATTGACCTCCAGACGGATATTTAAACACCCACTTTCTTGCAGGATTGGTAATTGCGCTTGTTCATTTACGAAATTGGTATAAAATGATCTTGATTAGTTCAACAGAGAATAATCTAATTACTCAGCCAAAAGGCTTGTGAATACAGCGGAAGATTGTAATTGTGTCAGTATAAATTCAAGTTGGATATATTTTTCAATAGCAGGGAATTATTTCAAGACAAAAATCATTTTGAAGAGACACATTACCAGTGAACAAGCTGCCTTGTAATCCTGTTACCTGGACTGGGGAATGCAAGGTTATTCTTTTGTTTTGGTGCAGCTTCATCATATTACAATACACCTTTAAGGCCTATAGACACATTTAGATATTATCTATAGACTTAATCTCATAGCATGTTTCATTTACTTTAAATTCAAGGAAAACATAGAGTGTGGGGATATCTTTTTTTTTGTTTTTACTATAGATCCTGGTTTTTAAAAAAATAAAACAAACTTATGTGTTAAAATTTATTTTAAGTAATGTCAAATCTCACACTGGTTAAAATGCAAGTACAGCCTCTTAAATAAAAAAAGCTTAATTTATTTTAAGCATAATTAATTGTTACTAAAGACTTTAAATAGCCATTCATGATTTTTTATTTTACAGATTTTAGAGTATTTATATATATTATAAATACATTTTTGAATTTCATCTCCTTGTGTGTACTTGTTTATTGACTTTACTTATCTGATTCATCCCTGTTTGTGTAATTGCAGGTTTGGCCAGGTAATATGATGGAAGAGCAGGATGACCGTAAATTAAACGCAGAGCTGATGCTGATTAGCCAAGATGAAGATGATGCCGCGTGTCCTCCTGTTGCTGTTTACATTATCAGCCATGACCATGGTGTTCATCGCCAAGTGTGGCCTGTACATAGACTCGCAGGTGGACCCACGGGATGGTTCTCAGCAACAGACACTCAAAACACGCGAACTCTTCAGTGCCGTCATCGAGGAAAATGAAAAACGTCATCAGGCCAAAGTTGAAGAACTTGAGGCTAAAATACAGGCTTTAAAATCCTCCCTTGTAGAAGAGAGATGGCAAAATCAAAACTTGACAAAACGGGTGAATCTTCTTGAGGGGGAAAATGATACAGTTAGAAATATATCATTTGCTACTGCCAATGGTACAAGTCTTGCTAATTTTATGAAGCAGAATTTACAAACGGCAGAGATATTGCATGGCGTAGAGATGAAATCGGAATATGAAGTGTTCTCTTTTAATAGATTTACGATAAATCGTATATTTCTGGTGGATCCTGGGTTGGGGAAGCGTGTTGTGGAAAAACCTATCGGTTTTAAGAAAAAAGATCTCCTGGAGGTGATATCTTTTGGTGTTTCAGCATTAAATAAGGAGAAGAGTCCAACTGCTCTTAGGCAGTATACAGCTAGTGATTTCATTGAGGGGGTGTTTCGGACAGAGCCAACGACCGGTACACATTATGAGTTGTTTTACAGAAATATTGACACTTCTGGGAGTGGTCAGTACTCTAAAGTGATAGTGATGCGACCATTTGGACCATTGATGCCTGTCAAATCTGATAGAATCAGCACACGCCAGAGCTGGATAAACATGATTCTGCCTCTAAAGGGCAGGATCGACTCCTTTAAACTCTTCATGCAGCACTTCACAGAGACGTGCATCACGAAGGATGAGAAAGTCTTCCTAACCGTCGTTTACTTTGGTCAGGAAGGCCTAGAACAAGTCCAAAAGATTTTAAAGGCCACCATGGAACAATATGATTTTAAGAACATAAAAGTTGTGACTTTGGATGAGAAGTTTTCCCGCGGACGTGGACTTCAAATTGGTGCGCTAGACTGGAAAGGCGGAGATGTAGTGCTGTTTATGTGTGATGTCGACATTGTGTTCACAGTTGATTTCCTAGAACGATGTCGGCTTAACACGGAGCGGAGAAAACGGGTTTATTACCCCATTGTGTTCAGTTTATATAATCCACATGTTGTATACTCGCTTCACGACCAAATTATCCCCCCTGAGAAGGACCAGCTTATGATATCAAAACAGACTGGATTCTGGCGCGACTTTGGGTACGGAATGACTTGTCAATTCCGATCTGACTTCATGAAGATAAAAGGTTTTGACGAACATATTACGGGTTGGGGAGGTGAGGACGTAGCCCTTTATAAGAAGTATGTACGTAGCGATTATATTGTGATTCGAGCCACAGATCCGGGAATATTTCACCTGTGGCATGAAAAGGTTTGTGATCCAAATCTTAGCTCTGACCAATATCAAGGCTGCATTCGCTCGAAGGCCCTGAACGAAGCGTCTCATGCACAACTTGGGCTGTTGGCCTTTAAGGATGAGGTGAACATCCACCGGGGCTATAAACGAAGGATGGGAGAACGGGTTTCCTCATATCTGTCAAAACAAAGATAATGTCTATCAATCATTATGCTTAAGAATAATTCATCATGAAAAAATTGTCTCACTATTTAAAAAAGGGGAATATTTTTGTATTTCCCTGATACTTAGAATCCAGTTTGCGGATCAAGTTTCTTTTGTCAGTTTTTATACATGTCAGGTTCTATCAAAGAATTTACCAATATTACTTAGTGATGTATAAATTTTGTATTTGCTTTGAGTTTAGAAATCAAATTTTGTCATCAGAATATTTTTTATTTGTGAAAATTCAAAATCAAATTTATTCAAATTTTAAATGACCTTTTTAAGTTTTTACATGTTTTTTTTTCATTTGCATATGTTAATAAGAGGCAGCTGGATATGTAATGGTACAATATGTTTTGTTTTGAGGATTTCCTAATTGATATTACTGTTCATGAAGAGGTGGAAATTCCTCTCTGCCTCTATCAAATCATTATTATACATTTAATAGCTTTTGGTCCTGCATGTTTAACCTCACAATTTGATAATAATTGTATGGTTAAATTTGTTGAATTTGTTCATAAATATGTGCTTAAGGATACATTCTTACTGTAGAACTTTGTTAGTCTGAACGTATTGTGGATTTCAACATTTTCTCTTTTCATGATCCCATTAATTTTATGAAAAGTTGGTTCAAATATTCAAATACTTTGGGATCAAGAATGGATCTTTTTTTATTATTACGTGTCACAAAATGATCCTAACTGACTAATTTTGTAAAAAAAAAAAAAAAAAAAAGCCAAAAAGGATAAAACATCGTATTTTCCCTGGGGATGCCATAAAGGCACTCATTACATATCAAAAGGAGTATTTGGTGTTTCCATAACATCATTATACTACAATAAAACAGACTTTACTTACTGTTAGTTGATTTCCTACAGAAAAGTTATACACAGAGTCATGAAAGTGAGAAAATTTCTGCATTGTTAATGTTAGACTTACAAAGTTTCTATAATATGTACAAATGTACCTGGTATATGTAAAACCTTGACCTCATTCACCCCTGCAGACACATTTGAACTCTTCCAAGTCGAAGGTTGGAAGACTTCATAATGATATTTCAGGGGTGGATAAGTTATTTATCAGCAGTACTAAGATGAATAGCATTAGAATCAAAATGTTTCTTTATTTTGACATTACTCATTTGTGATAAATGTGTAAGTGCTATTGTAATGGTGTTTGATTGGCTGCTTTTTGACCAATCAGAATCAAGTTTAAACTTTCATTTGTAATATTCATTTGTCATAAATTGCCATGTATACAAATGAAGTCCCCGATCAAATGATATTTATGGAAATTTAAACATTCCATGTCATTTCTGTAATGTCAGCTAAACAATACAATTCCTTTGCAATTGATCAATCATCAATGACTCCACGAACAATTAACCAATCAGCAATTACTTAACGAATAACTGACCAATCAGCACAGACTTCACAATTAACAAAGCCATTAAAATGTTTGATGTTTCATTGACATTTGATTTATTATTGGAACTGTTGTGCTTGACCTCCATATAATGACCACCTCTATATGATGACACTTAATTATCAGATCCTGTCAACAGAGACCACCTGTGTATTGTGTCACTTTAATGTCAGAACCTGTTTACAGTGACCACAGGTGTATGATGTCAGCATGACAACTTACTGTTGGATCCTGTCTACAGTCCTGTGTATGATGACCCTATACACTTTATTTGTTAATCTGTCTATTGTGACAAACCTGTGATATCTTTATTGTTAGATCCTGTCTATAGCGACCATTTATAATTGTTTATCCTACAATTTGGAACCTGTCTAATGTGAATCCCTTATATTAATGGAACATGTATTTGCCAAACTTTTCACACAGATTTTTACAATTCATTTTCATGTGATTGAAATTTGAGCCGAATTCAATTTCATAATTTAATATTTTATTATATATTTCAGATACAATAATCAGAAACAAGTTTGTTTAATTCTTGCTGCTTTTAGACTATGTTTTCTGTAGACCTTTGTTCTACAGGAGATGGTGGTAGCTATGGACAGGTCTTCAATAACATAGAGACATTCTATACATTGTATTAATTCACATTTCATGTGCACCTGTTCATTTGAATTCAGTTCAGGGGACTGGTGTACATGTTCATATGCACTAGATGGTAAGTACTAATTCATCAATTCTACTGCACATATTCAAGTTCATCCATGCTAGTTCAGTGATACTAGTTTACATGTACTAGTTTATTCTTACTAGTTCATGTGTACTTGTTCTTATGTATGAATTGATCTACAGGTGCTAGTTGAGGACAACAAGTTCATGTGTACAAGGCTTAATGTACTAGTTCATCACTTTCATTATATCAATCGTTATTTAAATATACAAATTCATCAGTGTCGCCATTTGATAGTATAAGTTCATCCATGCTAGTTCAGGTATACTGTCTGTGTCATCTGACTTAATTCATTGTTTCTAGTTCACATGTTCAGGTTCATCTGTATCTGTTAATGGACATGCATGCCAAGCATAAGCAATTTATAACTGCAGAACAAGTTTGATTTGTTTACAGTTTGTGCGTCCAAATTAGCATTAGTATGAGAGTGTACACATGTCTGAGAGAAGATGAGATGAGTGAAGGAATGAAAGAGAGAAAGAGAGAGAAATGTGACTGTAGCTACATGTACATGATTGAAAATAGAATTGAAAGTGGATATAAATCAATGTTTTTACAATGTAAGCATTTTCGATAATATTTGACGAGAGCAATTTTGATGTTTGTTATTTTAGAAAAAAATAAAATAAAATAAAAGTAGAATGAAAAGTTGTTTCATCTTATTTGTAGAATTATTATTCTTAATGTTGTTTACAAAGGAACTTATTATTGATCATGCGCACGTGGTTCTTCTGTCAAAATTGATATTGACCTTTGATCAAGAGACCTCAAAAGTAACCACAAGCATCATTACATCCATAAGCACATGCAGAATGAAAACAGTGACATTGACCAGTGGTTTGATATCAAATATGATAGATGGAAATGCATTACCTACCACCACATAAGCAGGAAAAGGGAAAAATATATGGATTTACAAAAAGATGTTCATTTTTTTCAGAATTTGTTTTATTAAAATAGAACAATAAGAAGGAAAATGAGTGGGGGTGGAGGTATTGGACAGGGGGCTTTTGCTGTGTTGTTAGTTATATAAAACTGATCTATAATCTAATAATATATAAACAAAGAAAAAATTGAAAACAGGATCCATAATTTATAGTTATGAATTGAATTATGTTTTTCTTTAGATTTTGAATTGTTATGACAGAAAGATAAGTGAATTGCAAGACTGTTCTTATTAAGTCATAGGGCATCAAGTGCTGTGAACAGACTTTTCTTCATAACATAATTAAAACCGATTTGTCTGTTAGCTGGCTTATTACTTTGACAAGGTCAGCAGGTGTATACCTGGTTCCATCCCTCAGGATGCACTGGCTTAGCTGGGTCAGCTTTTATGTGGAAAACTAATCTCTTCATTTGAATAAAAAGTGCTAATTAAGTATTTTTCACCCATAAACTCCATATGGTTGCAATTAGTGAGACTGTGGATAGGAGAGAGACTGTGGATAGGAGAGGGCATCAACTTCAGAAGTGATGAAAGGGTGGGGGAGGATTGGGGTTCCTGATAAGGGGAGTGGGAGGCTCTGAAATGGTCTCCGTATGGGAAGGAAGGGACAGAAATTCTAGGCTTGGAATTTAGAGGTAATAGATTTCTTAAAATCCATTCATGTGTATGATCAATAATATTCATTTTCACTAGATTATGAATATCATCTGCTAAAGAGGAAATTAATCATGATGTGGGTGTGGGTGCATTGAGTTTATTTCAAGGCTATAGAAAACCAGATAAATAATGTGGAAAGCAAATGACTCCGGGATGCTTATGTAACCGCTGTTAACCAAGTTTGAGCAATTAAGTACAGTTCTGTATCCTTGTTGGACTAAATCGACATTATTGAACCAACAGTTTCAAAGTCTTGTACGCCGGTTTGTTTTGACCAGGAAACTTTCGTGTATAATATTCGAATTTTTTGAACTGTATTTCTTTTTTGTAATGAATTGATTTTGTTGCTCAATTACTTTCCAAACCCATACTAAATACAAGGATTGTAAAAAAAAAATAAAAAAATCTTTCATTTTAATTGATCAAACGCCTGTCCAAATTCAGTAAACGTTATTGATTGTAGTTTATGGCAGGGTGCTTGGGATTCATGGAAGCTGGGAAGCTAGACAGTTACATGTTGTAAAAACGCCTTACATGTTGTGATCATGCAACAACTTTAGGATGTAGTCCAAATCTTAAATGTCAATAAATACACATTTCTTCTGAAAGCAAGTTAAAATGTGGTGGAAATAATGTTTAATAATAAGTAAGTGTACTTGTATGCAAGACAATCATTCAGATTTGGAATTAAGTCTTATTGTTTTCATAATCTAGGGGCATGACCATCTTTTTTTAATCTTCAGTTGCTTTAAAATGTCACATAGTCAATATGAAATATATGTATTTCGTGACATAAAACCTGGGTTCACGGTAGGTGATATTAAGAACATCATGTCAGTACTTGGGAATGGATATCATCACAAGATTACAATTTCAGTTCTACTGATTGGGATGGGGACGAACTTCATCATCTTTCATTAATGACGGAAGAAGAGAATGTTGGGACCTAAAACATTACCTGAAATTAGATCACCCCCTAACAGAGGATTCTTGGCCGACCTGACAATCACTTCCAAGACACGGGCGCACTGGATTCTACCTGCAGTGTTTTGGAAGAAATGCATTCAAAACAAATCAAGAAAATCCCATATCTAAAACAAACCCAGAAAATCCCAATCTCTGCTCACAACTCACTATCCAAAACGAAGACATGCAAACTGGGAAACACTCTGATGGCACATCTGGGACAATCGTTCACTGCCTTCTTCAATAATATCACTACAATCAAGGGATTGTAAGAGAAGATAGGGAAAAACTAGGTTGCCAGGGAATTTCAAGCCGTTGGTGTACCAATATATATACCTCAGATCTTGTAAGAAGTGATCAAAAGAACGATAAAGGCTGTTGAAAGAAATATAGTAGCATCACTCCGTAGATGACTATCTGAGATACCACGAAGGTTTGTGACAAGTGTCGGTCTGTACAGCAAGTCAGCCTTTGTTCCCAATATCCTTTGTCGAAGAACTTAAGCTGGCTGAAGAAATAATAGTTATGACCATTAGGGACCAGTGATTTGACAAATATCTGTCAACGTCTAACCTTGGAGACGTTTCTTGGTTGGAGTTGTTATTTCCAGTGAGAGGTGGTCCTGCTGATGGTAGCATCTGTGAACTCACGGAAATGGAAAATGCAGTTAGGAATCTGCCCGAAATGGTCTTTTGGCTTTTTGCATCGATAAACTAAATATTTTAACTCATTCACTCCTGAAATGTCATAATGAACTATTTCAACCTTTGTATTGGAAGAGTTCAAATGTGTCTTCAGGTGTTAATGAGTTAAATATGCTTCCTTCTTCGTATTTCTAGTGATTGTTTGGCGTCACAAGGTGGTTGACAAACACAGTGGTGGATTTAAGTTCCCGAGGTTGGCTTCTTACCTTGTAGCCGGATTTTATTCTGACATGGTTTACAAGAAATAGAATAGTTCTTAAAGATGAAAGTATCTGTTCTATTCAACATTTGTAACTATGACGTTATAAAGGGCTTGACAGGCTCCTTTCTCATTGCACTGTATATCTACATGTTACGGAACACTTTACATATATAGACTTTCATTCTTTTGATCTTTGGTACGACTAATGAGTCATAAATGGATGAATGGTCACATGGTGCAGCAAAACTTTATTTTTATGACTTTCTCAATCGAAAGACTTATTTTTGAAAATGTTTCTTCTTTCTTATCGTTATTTCTGGTGATAACTTTCTGGAAGAAATGGTCTCCTCGGATAAAATTCATCAATAGATAACATAATCTGTAAATGATTCATATTTCACGAGATAAACATCTTCATATATTATTTTGAAGAAAAAAAAATGAAAAACAATTGAATAAATATAAGAACGATTGCGAATTGATTTGTTATTCGGAGATATTAAAATAACTAAAATATAAATTTTAATTATCAACTTTTCTTCATCGTGTCTTCTCGAGAAAGTTACGTCGCGAAAATGAAGCTACATGTATATGCACTACTTCAAATACGGGCCTTGGGATGCGTTGAAGTGGATACTTCCGAGGCCACGTCCCCACTTCATAGCTTGTCGAGATCTACACTAGAGCCTTGTCTTACTACATCTCGACAAGTCTCGTGAGATTAGTACATAGCTAGGGAAATGATTGTGTTAACTGTGTACGAACGAAACAAACGATGATATAATACACATGTACAGATATTGTGCATATCTATATCCTGATGAAGTTAGTAAGACAATTAGAAGTGTAGGGTGATGAGTTATGCATACATAACACGTAGCCAAACTTATACAGAACCGTGATTTTTACCTGATTCAAACGATTATTTTCCCGAGTTCACCATTATTCACTTCTTGTTTTAAGACCATGCAAACCTACCAATTCATTCATAAACCATGTAAACTATTGTTGATGTAAAACTAATGACGTAAATAAAGCAACTCAGATTTATCCTCGTATTGCGGATCACACGCCACCACAACATTGCATAGATACGTATGGCAACGGACAGTTTATTGTGATCATAATATACATGTAGTTATATAGTTATAGGGGCCAGGGATGAGGTGTTACCCGCTTCAATTATGTGCAGAAATACGTTTATTTGTGTATTATTTATTATCAAGGTGTAAATTCTGATTCTCATGACATATTTTCATTTTTTATTTTGTTTTATGGAAATATCACCAGTTTATAATTTATATACAATTTATATACAATTGATCGAAAACTTGACAGTCTTATGCTTTGTTAGGTCATAGACTTATATCTCAAAGAAACGTAACATTCCATTGTCTATTTTCCAAATTGTATAAGCTGTTTTTTAAAACCTTTTTGAAAATATGTTGAATTTACAAAATAGGATGTTGCATATTTTAAGAAACAAAAGTGTTTATTATAATCTTTTATATGCATTATACTTTGAAATAGGAGGGTTGGCAACATGAACAAGTATCAATGGGTCCCAACAAGTGGCGTGGATCGACACAATTTCCCATATATTAGCAAATTTTGGTCTTGATTTTGTGCAGCATCTCCTCTTAATGGTTTTAATCTCTATACGCCCTGTTCCATTCTACATCTGACGTACCGCTATCTCAGTTGTCAAATGTAGGCATGGTCGAACCGGAACTACCAGAATCTTCCAACTTGTTGGGTTCTACTGTAAACATCAAATGTATATTTTGCTCACAAGGTCGATCGTTTAGGACGATCATAAAAGATGTGTGCGGTTTTTTCATTACCCTACAGAGGGATGGCTGGTCTGGCCTGTTTCCTACACACATAATTAAGCCGTTTTATATTTCCTGATCTTTGGTACACACTGCCCGCTAAGTAAATATTATGTTCATGGTTTCATTAACACAATCCAGCAAATGTTCCCTTTATTTCCTGATACTGTAAACACTCGTGACCTTTGACATTGAGGCCGGATTTTACATTCATCCGCCTAACTACTGGTGTCACTTATATTACATGACATACAATACTAACGCACAGGGGATTGCGAACCTGGACATTATATTTCCTGCATATTAAATAATTATTTATAGCAGTTTTTGTCATTTAAAAGAATTAGTTATCTTACACTTCTAATAACAAATATTTTTGCCTTTTCTTTTCATGTTAAAACCTGAAATTGATACAAAATTCTGGAAGAAAATTAATTCAGTTTTCTAGTTCACAACTGCCTGTGCTAAGGAGGATTACAAAAACTTAGTCATGATTTCATTGGAACTGTGTCAACGGCTTGTCTAAAATTAGCCAGCTATATTCTGAGATCATCATGATTAGATCAAGTTAAACCAGTGGATATCAACAAAACTACGTTGCATCATCTCGGTCGTTGCACAACCCGGTCCAAAAACTAAAACCTTTTAACAGGAATTCATTTGGCAAGGTTTACATGAAATACTAATTTAGAAATGAATTATACTGCTCTAGCCAAAGTTGTAAATTCGTAACTTATAGACGGGTTTATGAACACCTGTCCTCTTTTGCTGTATTTCTATTTCTGTTCTGGACACCTTAGACGTGGATTTTAAATGTTGACCTTTAGTACAGGCCACTGACGAGTCTAAACAGAGGAAATGACCGAATGGTGCAGTAAAGGATTGCGTTGTTTGGCTTCCTTCATCGATTAACTAAATTTTAATTGGAAGTGATTGTCAGGTCGGCCAATAATCCTCTGTTAGGAGGTGATCTAATTTCAGGTAATGTTTTAGGTCCCAACATTCTCTTCTTCCGTCATTAATGAAAGGTGATGAAGGTGGTCCCCAGCCCAATCAGTAGAACTGAAATTGTATTCTTGTGATGATATCCCTTCCCAAGTACTGACATGATGTTCTTAATATCACCTACCGTGAACCCAGGTTTTATGTCACGAAATACATATATTTCATATTGACTATGTGACATTTCGTAAACCTAGTTGTTATTTTACACCACAAGGTGGTTGACTCTGATGATTGACAATCAGACCCGAGGTTTACCAAAACCGTTCAGCTGGAATTCATTTTTTGTTAAGTTTTCATGAAGTTAAAAACTAAATGATATGTTTTATGCAAAAGTTGTAATGTGATGATATAAATGATTTTATAGACATCGGTCCCCTTTTGCTTTATCTCTTCACGTGTTTCGGAATAGACGTGGAGTTTTACTCTTTTAGAACCATGAGCATCCCTAACGAACTCTAAATGGACGAGATGGCCATATGTTGCACGGTAAATGTTTTACTTTGATTGGATTTCTGCATTCATTTATTTGTGCTATACGTGTTTGCACTGATTGACTTAGTTTCTGCATTGACGTTTGTGCGTAGTTAATGTTTAATTGTTTTGCTTTCTGCATCATTTTATTCATTCGATACTTTAAAATAAATAGCATGCTTCTTTCGATGTTAAGTGATTATTCTACACTTCGCTGATTCAGTATACTTTCTTTTTCAGTGGTTCCAATCTCGTCAACATTGATAGAAATTCGAATTCCTTTGGCGGATACTGAAAGCGATACGGATACATTTAATCACATAGTTGTAGAAATATATTATATACTGGTGATGCAATGCAAGTAAGATATATAACAGAAGCTTGGAAAAGAGTGACTTAAAAGTTCGTTAGGGATAAGCCCTTAAGCTTGGAAAAGAGTGACTTAAGAGTTCGTTAGGGATAAGCCATAAAGCTTGGAAAAGAGTGACTGAAAAGTTCGTTAGGGATAAGCCCTTAAGCTTGGAAAAGATTGACTTAAAAGTTCGTTAGGGATAAGCCCTAAAGCTTGGAAAAGAGTGACTTAAGAGTTCGTTAACAGTAGGTAGCTATTTCTTCTTAATATCGATATACTACTGACTGAGAGTTGCTTTCGTTAAGATGTGATTTAAAACAAATGCAAATTATTATGAAAATATTCTTCTCGATTCATTTTTCGGAATTTTGAATTTGATGATGATTTAAAGGAGCTATAATAGCAAATATTAACAGACAGAAATACCTGACGAAACAGATAAATTTAAAGCAACGTTTCCTGTAAATTCCTACATGTAATACGTGGTACACCGGATGTATCATTTACTTCCTGTATCGTCTTCACCAAGTGGCAACCGTCATTTATTATGGTACCATGTATTTTTGCTTTTGACTTAATGAAACGTGAACATGAAGAAAAATGTCTTAAAATCGTGTAAAGATAAAATGCTACACCTGTAACTGCTGCTAGAGTTATCTCACATAAGATGAAATTGTATTGTGTAACATACGCTTGCGTACCTCGATATCTTTTTAAAAAGCGCCTCCTTACTTAACAACAGTTGGTTAACTCTATTGGTGGATTATCAGTCCCCTAATGTTAGCCGCAACCTTGTTGCTAGAATTTATTTTGGCTCGGTTTATATACAACTAGCTTAATAACATATCTTCCGTTGTAGCCTCATGTTTGCAACAATGTAGCGTTATAAAGGATATTATAAGCACCATTTTCCCTTCTGCTGTATTTCTGCACATGCCTTTGAATATTTTCGACACGGATTCCCATTCTTTTTATCTTACATATCACTACTGCATCCATCCTTAATATACGAAATGGATTTATGGTGCAGTACACAGAGTTCCTTTGTTGGCCTTAGGTGTCGAGTTTCTTAATTTTTTAAAATAGAGATTTCCTTATTTTGTATTTCTAATGAACCTCTAAAATACAAATAATAAAGAAAAATGCAAATTACAACTCAAATATATTTTGCAAGTATTAATTGTAATAGGGGACCATTACAAAAGTCCCCCAAACTGCTACATTGTCTCAAAGATGCAAAAATACACCTACATACCCAATTTGAGCACAATCGAGCAATATTTAATTTCGACGAATCAGAGGCCGTGGCGGCCATCTTGGTTGACCGATCGGAAAATAAAAGGTCATTTGCACGCACCCTAACCATGACGAACACTTGTGTAATGTTTCATTAATTTCTTTGAAACCGTTTTCGAGAAATGGGTCGGAAACTTTTACGACGAAAGAAAAAGAAGAAAAAAAAGAAGAAACGGGTGACTTCATTATTTTCTCTCTGATATGGATCAGCACGTTTTGAAAGGACTTGCATGCATAAGTAAGGAAGCTTGCCTCCTTAATGCCATACGTACAGCACATGGTTCATACCAAACATTGTCATCAGTTTAATTTTAAAGTCACACGGATATCTCTATTTTTGCGTTTCACTTATCAAGACAGGTAGAATGAATGAAAGGTTCACTGTAATAAAACGTGGGCTGTTTAAATGTAGAAAACGTCTACTTGTACACAACTCCCAGGACCACAAAGCCCCTTCTACATTTGTCGCGAAAAATAAAAATAAAATATCACGTTTTCAATTTCGTTGTAAATGGCCAATATTATATTAGCACGTTTCGGTAAGGGCGAGCCGACCCATTTTATTGACTTCCTCGGGTCACCAAGGAAACATGTACCGTAGCATAGAAAACACATATATAAAGAATAATCGTTTGCCCTAGTTGACTCTTTATACATCTATCAACCATAACAAATTGATCGACAGAGACCGTCGTCCACTCAATACAGGCCACCTGTTGGGCAAGTGTCGTAAGAACGGTGACACGAGAAGATAAAGTTAAAATAAAGTATCGTGAGTTGTTAATACTAATAGGTGGAAACCTAAATTCCCAACTCGCGTAATAAAATTCCCATTTTTCGCACGTCAGTTTCGGTAATTTATTACGTTTTTATTTGAGAGCTTCTGTGTTCCTGTTCGTCGTGACGCCGGTATCGGTTGATGGGATGATTCACTCTCTAACGTTCCGATGTCTTCTGTTGTAGGTCAGGTGTGTTTGAATCATTCAGGGCGTACTGGTCTACTGAAATAAGAAATAGCTTTTTTCCAATTACTTAAGATATTCCTTCAACTTTTCCTAGTGAATTGCGGATGTTTTGCTTTTTTTTCTGGGCAAAACGTGTACATTTTTCTATATGGCATTGAAGGGATGTCGAGTTATCTCCCTTTTTGTTGTATATTTTTCATGTCGCACAAGATTATAAACATATTTTTCCGAATCCGTGTCCAAAACGACTTATTTTTGTCTTCCAAATGAATCACGTTTTTCCTGACACCTGTCGTCATTCACAGACATAAAGAGAAAGAAAAAAAGAAAGAAAAAATCTTACAAACAATACGAAAAAGAAAAAAACAAACGCGCCATCCCTGACATCAAGAAAAAGGAACAATTCTTTATTTAGAAATAATAATAATTGCACTGGCACAATACAGAAGTTTAAGTTTTGGAAGTTGACCATACGCTCAACCTTCCAGACGATTGACAATGAATGTCCGTATCTGCATGGGGTTCAAAGTAATGGTGGTGTTGTCTACTCGTAGCGTAGTGTCCACCGATTCCACAGTATCTAAACATAGAGTTCACAATCACCATAATACTATTTCCTGTAAAATTCCACAGGCCAAAGCATATGATGTCGTTAAAATGAGGAAAAAAAAGAAGAAAAACACATGGCGCAATTTCATTTGGCGAATAATGGTTTCGAAGCACATTGGAGATGGATTTTCATCAGTTTTACCTTTTATTCCACTGATGAGTCCTAAATTCTACGACTCATAAGTAAAAAATGGACATTATTGCCAAATGGAACATTAAATAGTCATTTGGTTTGGCTTTCTGAGTCGACGTCCTAAAATGTATAAATAGATGTTTCCCTACCTCATACTTCTAGTGATTATTTAAGACCATTTGCGAAGTATAAGGTCAATCCTTCAGTCCAAACTTTCATTGTTTTGATGAGTATATGAATTACGTTTTTGTACTGTTTATCTCATTAAAAAACTTTATTAATCAAGTCGTCATCGGAAAACTTATATAAATTTGTTTTTAACCGAGTTTGGAACGATTCCTTTATCAATTGTAGACGACCCTCATATTTTATAGTCGTAAGGAGGGAAAGCGCACAAATGCGATTTTAGAAGAGTTGAATATGTTTTCCTGATCCGATTTGACAAGCTGAGTAAAATTATTAGTTATGTGAAAACAGGTTGGGTACCATATCAAAGTTTTACTTTCTACACAAACAAAGTACACTACTATTAAACGTGTCGCAACGTTTCAAGACCGATTGGTCCCTTTGTCAAGCTATTGTATGTGTAGAAAGTAAAACTTTGATATTATACATTTCCGAACTGATGAATTTTATTGAAGATAGGTTGGGTACCTTTTTTCACAATTACAAGACCTGGGTAATCAGATAAACCTATGGATGTATTAATAGTTACCTTGTTAGTATTTCAGTGTGAATTACCAAAGCCCAATACGTACTTGATACTTCCTTGTCGACGATGACGGTCCATTCCATCCTTCGTAACTGTGACAATGGCATGTTCGCTCCTAACGTCACCTCGTTCACGATTTGGAGGCCAAACTTAAATATCTGATTCTGGAATCAGCATAGTAACACCTGATATTTTGACATGCATCGAAGTTAAATGTTTTTATGTAGATTATCTATCATATTTATTTCAAAACACGTCTGAGTATTATACACATACATCTTTTCTTCATCAGTGAGACAAAAATGAAGATATCAACGTTATTGAAATAAATATTCGTCAAGTTATGCTATGTACGAATGGTTTATTGTTCGAACATTTCAATAAGTTTAAGGAAATAGGAAATTTTGTTTGATCTTCTCCATGTAAACATCTATAATACCGAAATTTACCTCTCTAAATACTGATATACAGGAAAGAACCCCCTTTAAATACTAGTAAGACTTTGATTGCTTTTATGTATAAACATCACGAAATTTATACCGCTTTACAAGAAGACATGTAGAATCGTAATTCCACAACATTTTTTACTTTTGTTAATGTTTCAACAGGCTTCTACAGTATCATAATTCCTCGATCACTATTTAACATACTTATATTTATTTCATAGAGATAATACACAAGGTATGGGGACACCTTAATGGAACGTTAACTCTTTACATTGATTATTGGTGAAGTTTTCAAACAGAAAATATACGGGAAAATATTAAAACTAAGGAAACAGAAATCTCAGCACACATCGAAAAAACCTAGCGGTGGTACTTATGACTCGTATACCCGTAATTATCACTCAGACAAATCGAGTCTTAACATGTGACCAGTGATATAATACCAGGTCAAGGGTGACAGGCTGGGAGAGTGCCGGATCCTCATCCACCTCGTAAATGTGTTCCAGCCTCAAAAGGTATCCCCTGTCATCTAATGGATCCACCCCCGGGGTCGGCCACTTTTCCAGGGTTAGTAGGTGCACATTGGCTGGCAGTGGAGTTTTCATGGCTGTCCACTGGAATTTTATAAGAAGTGTAATATTGTAGGAATTAAAAAAGCACGAAGATTCGTAAGAAATGTATTGTGGCCATATTCATTAGGTCATTTTGTGAGATCATAGAGGGCCTAATGTTATGAATAAAGAATATCAAACCGAACCTGATGGTTGATATTTCTAACATGATACTGTGATACCTAACGTATGACAACATTTTGTTCTATGTAGTACAAATCAGTTCCAATCTTTGTACATAGAAGTGACATCAACTATAACTAACACGTCATCGATATTGATTCCAAGCTTTCGAGCCCTACACAGCCGATTCTTTTCTGCTTTCTGTTAAGAGCAGAAAAAAATCCGTGTCAAGAGCTTAACGCAACGATGATTCGCAGTTTTCTCGAACAGACGATTTGGTACCATGCCAAGAGTCTCGCAAAGCTGAAATTTTCCCGGTTTTTGTGAAGAGCGAAATACTTTCAGAGCCTAATCCGCATAAAACTGAATAATATTCCTGTTTTATGACGTCAAACAAATGAGAGTACATGGCGCCAACTGTATGGATGTCAGGCCTCCCTAGCCTTACTTTTATTTTACTGCTACATCTTTGTATATCGGTATTTAAGTTAATAGGCAAAGGATCTTTGGTCATAGACACACACGGACACTATCTCCAGAAAATTTCTCAGTAACAGGACAAACGTGAAGCAAATACTCACATGGACACCCCAGTTCTGTATCCACACCTGTTGTCCCCCCTGTCCAATCATAAACGAGAGTGAAGGCGCCATGTACAACTTTAAAGCCAGATCTCTGTGACACCGGGCAGACTTGGCAATTGTTTCAAGGAATACGTAATGTTTACCTGAAATCATTGACGACAACACAATGGTTTGTAAAATATTTAATGTTTAGCAATAGGATATGATGACTTGAATATGTTCAGATACTGTAAATTTCATCACTTTCACGGATGTTCGTGTTACAAACGTTATATTCTCGTGAGGATTTTGAACTCACAAATAAATGATGAAAAATAAACACCAATTGTTTCAAAATATGTGCCCACTAAATGTCGATGATATTATTTACTTTGCGACCGAATTTCTTTGGGAGCTGACGAAGATAGATCATGAAGCATACATAAATAGCATTATCGTTATGATAAAAAATATCTTAAGTTAACCTCGTATGATCAGTCCCCGACCGTCTGAACCAGTCTCGTTGAGTGGTTCGCCTACACCTCTATGATCGTCAGCCAGGAGTCGACGGTGTACCTATAGCATGGTTTTAGGGGATATTTACTAATTCAAATTTCTTTCTTAATCCTCCTATTCACACAAACAACAAAGTTACCATTTTATTTTCTTCAATTTATTACCATACAATTTATTTTGGACACATGAACAAACTAAAACACTATTTGTATGACATCCAAATCAAAGAATTCTGTTGCATCAAAAATATGGCCAATTAAAATTCAAAGAACCAAAAACAAAATCTGAAGGCGACTTGAGATTCGAATAATCACTGGTAATAATGATTTCTTATTAATATGAATAATTGTTTATGAAATATAGTGTCTGAAACTGAGAATGTAGCACGAAGCATTTGCATTTATGATTTTACATTAATACGTTCACTGTGCTAGAAAATTAGGGATACGTACCATCAGTTCGAGACTACCTGCTCGGAGACTAGCGCCACCTTGTGAGCGATCAGTAAGGACGGTGAACTGTACATTTTTGGCTTCGTCCTGAATAACGTGATATATGTATGACACCTTCATATAATTGTAATACTCCTTTTACTGGTATTTCACAAAGAACCTTTGAAACGGAAAGTTCTATAACAGTACACCATTGTTGTTTATCAAAACGAACAAACCATGAAAGTGTCAACAAAGAATGATAAATAAAGAAGTATTTTGCTCAACCGCTTCGATTCGGTATCCGACAACCTTGTGCCATGAATGGCAAAGGGAGCGTTGGATTTATTTTGAAGTTGATTATTTCTTTTTATTATGATGTCTCTTCCATTCTGCATTTTTATACCTTTTGTGGTCCAAATGTGTTACTGCCGTATATTTTACCATTTTATGTTGACACGGTGGTTTACTTTACCCTTTAATTTTGACACAATGGTGTATTTCCCCCTTTTATGTTGACATTGCGGTATATTTTGTCGTTTTTGCGTGTCGACACTATGTTGACATTGCGGTATATTTTGTCGTTTTTGCGTTGACACTATGTTGACGTTGCGGTATATTTTGTCGTTTTTGCGTTGACACTATGTTGACATTGCGGTTTATTTTGTCGTTTTTGCGTTGACACTATGTTGACATTGCGGTATATTTTTGTCTTTTTTGAGTTGACACTATGTTGCATTTGCTTTCTATTGTGATTCTTTTGAACGTTTTTATTTGATTATATGAAACTTGCTGATGAACAATAAAATTATTCCCTATTGTTGGTAAATGTAACTCACCCGTATGAAGATTCTACTGTTTACTGGGTAGTAATTTCCAGCCACATCTTCTGTCTGGTTCAAAACCCATGTGTCACGATGATTGTAACTAGATCGAATAGCGAAAGTTGCACTAAGTGTTAAATTGAAAAAAAAAACCACCTGCATAGTGCATAGTTTAATGAAAACGATTTTCACAGTTGATTGCATATTACCATAGTATCCATTGCGTAGGCAGATTGAGGTCCAGCATATGCTTGTTGCTTTAGATCAATATGTATAAAGTGATCTTTGCAATTATGATAATTTCTTCATGGTAGGTACTAAGGGTAATAACTTAACCCGCATCATCGCTAACGAGTCAAAATAAGCCTTCAAAAAAAAATCAAACATGGTCGAAAACATTTCACTTTGAACGTTTTCAAGCATGTACTTGTTAGGTTATATGCCGTGCGTTTTGCATCTGGTGTATATTCAAATATTTAATTAATTATTCTGTCGGCAAAGCGGAAGAATAAGGAATCTACACGAGCATCATCTGGCTGGGAACTGAAGAACTTATTTGGTAAGAAACATTTGATTTACTAATCTAACAATCAATTGAAACTTTAAAGTATCGTATTAAATTGAGCTACAAACCGTCTCTGTAGTATTTCCCTGCCGTTAGCGTCCGTATAGAATGTATCGAAAGAATTGAGGTTGGTGGAGAATCTGGATATCACCTCCTTACCGTAACCGTCCCTGTAATTGAAATATCAAGAATATCAAACATATAAATAGTATAATTTCGGTTATTCCCTCAATGACAGACGTCTTCATGTTATATCGTATTACCAGAAAACAAGACAAAAAGTGATGACGTGTACACTGAAATGTTCGGCGCGGTATTTGAAATTCTAGCTACTGATTGTTTAAAGTGGCTCGGCGATGACACTTTAGCGCACTGCTGTGTTTTCAACAAAAGTATTTCATTTGTAGCAGAAATGGTTAAATACTCATTAACTTTAAACTAAAAAGTGTTTCTGGTTTTCCTCCCTTCAAATTGAATTATAAGGAATATTTAACCATAGTTATCTTTGTGGTTAAACGGTGTGTACCGAAAAAAAACTGTTTGCATTTTGGTAATTTTGCGAAGCATGAATCTAAATAGCCCTAAAATAATCATGGATTCCAGAAATATATGTAAACAGTGAACAGGGGAGGTTATTGTATAACAATGATTGTGATAACTACATATAGAATCGTTATGGTCGTTTATGCAAATTCAAAACTACGATTTGAAAGATGGTTTCATGACATGATTATAAATTCGTTTAGGATCATTTTGTTTATTCTTTTTAATATTTAGGTTGGTATATCTACATGATTTCTTTTTCTTTTTCTTTTTCTTTTAATACTGCAGAATATGATGACCAGTGAGGCGGGTTTTGAACTTACTCTATCGGAATAGGGCCAATGGTCCACTCGAATTCGGCGTACTTCTCCTCTTCATACAGTCTCACCACCTGAGACACCCAGGGGCTGAACTGCTGGTGGACCTCCCTTACCAGGGCGTCTCCCTGAGGCATGTGGTGGGAAGGTATAGAGGTAGGGTGATATACATATGTGTACATGGGCATGGGTATCATTGACGTTTCCGATGATTAGAGGAACCATATCATAAATAATCATAGATATTACTCATTGTTATTTTATTTATGACAAAGAAATTCAAAATACTGATGTCCCAACAAATAACGAATATGCTAAATTGAAAGTTGTGAATTTATGTGTAAGTAAAAAGAATAAAGTTGAATGAACTGCATATGCGACACTTATTTAAATGAAAAGGTGATGTTGTATGGATTTCCTAAAAAAAATTACATTTAATGAAAGTTCAATCCCATGTTAATAGTTTATTTACGGGCTATTCATTATAAGATCCATTTAACTTTTTGCAATATTATGTAACATTATAAACATATTATGATTTAACATGTTCTGCAAGTGAACAAAAGTTAGAACCCTCGTCTTTGAATTGTTTCGTTAAGAATCGAATTTGAATCGTAATTTTCAACAACTTACAAACGTTATGTACTCTTTGGTCTTAAGGCTGGTCTGGGAAAAGTTGGTGGCCAGTGACCCGTTGGGGCGAAAGATGTAGGCCCCCGAGTTCTGGTAGTCGTCTTTACTGTTGTTACCATGGTAACCCAGGTAGTACATGTAGTCCTGACTAATTCCTATTGATATCGAGTCTTCCAGCTGCTGCATCTGCCTGATTTTGCCCGTCGTACCATCAAAGGTCAGACTTAAATGCTGGAAGGTAGGTTTAAAAATAATTATGTTACCTAAACCTTTTTTCTTCTAATAACAACAGAAAATTCAATAAAATGTATGTTTAAGAATATAACTGACTCAGCTAATTGACGATGTAATGTTAAGTTTAAGATATAGAAACAAAATCACGATCTAATTATAGGATATTACAGGGGTGGTAATACATTACAGTACTATTTCTTTAGACAGCGGATATTTTGTATTTACTGTAAAATTTCAACGTACTGAATGATTCATTCAAGAAAGATAATCATGAAACTGAACAAGACTTAAAGACATTTGAATTCATTGTCAGGAATTCATACAAGCAACACGTTGGTATGCCAGCTGAATTATAAGAATATTAGAACTGTATTTCACAAGCTTGCACATCAAATGATAAAGATTTATTCCAACAGATTTGCAGTATTTTTTCATATATCATCAAGCTTTTTCTGTTGTTATAGATAAAAATGTCCAATAAAACAATAGATGAGACTATCTAGTGTGGGCAATTCATACTTCTGCAAGCGGGAACAGGGATATATCAATATTTGGGTGATATGGGTTTTACCTTTGTCTCGACATTCACAGAAAACAATAATCAATTTGAACGATTAACGACAGCTACGGGCTCAAGCTTAGTAAAATTGTTTTTCTCTCTCTCTTAATTTGGCACTTTTGCAACGTTTGGGTTTTTCTCTAATATTATTTGCAGAAAGTTTGTAATTTCTTTGATACTTTGACAATCAATCTGACAATAGTATTTGTTTTATATAGTAAATCATTGTCGAAAATCAAAGAAATACCTTCTATAAACAAAGACGGGTTACCTTGTTTTTCAATATTATGTCAGCCTTAGGTTCTACTTCGTGAGGAACGTTCTCTTTAACAGGAACGTTTTCTTCTGTTGAGTTGCAACGAAAAGAGTGTTCAGAAATGTTATACAATTGTAATCAATTTGATTTGAACATCGAATAAAAAAGTATTTTGATAACATGCCGTATAAACCTTTATAGTGTGTGTGTTTTAAGTAGGAAACAAGTTCAGGGAAGTAGTATTTATCCCCCGCAAACGAAGTTTAGGGTTGGTGAGGGGCGGGAATATAGGAATCACACTGTTCTTCCGTCTCTCCGTGTCGCCATGATCCTTGTAAATGTAACTCCTCCGAAACCAATGGATGCGTAACTTGACAAAGTGGAAATACAACATATGAAGATGTGTATGAAGAAGGGGATTTGTGATTCAACTTTACCTGTGGGAGTTATGACCCTTGAAACTATACATTTCTGCTCCAGAAACCTTGAAAGCGCAAATAATATCATATATAAATGTACACGAAGAACGAATTTGCCATTCAACCATCTTTTACGGGAGTTATGGCCAATGACACTTTAAATTGCTGCTCCAGAAACTAGTGGAAGCGCAAGTGGGGGTAATTTGTTTTGTGAGCTCGCTCACAGTTACGCTAGTCATTTTTGCTTCATTAAATATGATTCATATGCCTGTATGTGCTTTGAAGTGAAATTCATACAAAGCAAACGAACAAATATTGTTATAAAATATATTTTGATTGCAATTTTTAACTTAAAACCTTTATATTGAACGAAGAACAAGTAGAAGCCTAGGGCCGGAAGAGTTCCACGAAACACCAAATCATGATCGGTCCTGGTTCCTTTCCGCTCTGGAATGTCTCGTGTAGCATTGGACACAGGGATGAGCTGTAAAAGATGACATAGATTCATTGTCCACAATCTGTCAATTAACCTTTTGTAGTTATAGAACAGTTCAACAATTAATGTAATGGATATTTAAACAGAACTTTTTAGTCTCCATATCCAATGTTTGTAAAGCTCTGTAATAGAATATTAATTGGTTATTCATTGCACGTGTTTGCATGGGCGATGTAAATCTGTCAAACTTTTGAGACCATAACGGTCTCTCAAGGGAATAAACCGGCCACTGTACCTAGAATATTACTTTATAAAGAAAAATGAGACTTTTATCATTTTGATGTCTTGGATGTCCAATTTCAAACTTGAAAGAGAAAAGCTAGAAGAAGATTGTAGCTGAACACTATTCTACAAATCTTAAAATCTGGTAGGCAGTCTATTAAAAGAGAACACCAGCAGTCTGATGGATTATCATTTACAGGATAGTCTAGGGGGAAAACAATGCTGTCCTGATTTCCCAACTTGAAATCGTCACTTACAAGTACAAGCGGGATAACTCGAGGTAGAAAGCAACAAATAGCAAATTATATCACGAAATACAATACCGTAGGGGAAACTCCTACATGATGACATTTTCCATGCTGCCACATAATCTCCTACCTGTGCAGGTATGCGTGTCCCGTCTTTGTCTGTTACTTGGTAGTTTGTGCCCAGAACAGGGATCCTGAAGTAATTTAGAACTTCCCGGCCTAGTGGGTTGTAGGCTAGTACCACAAACTGGCAAATACACGGATATAACACGTACAACATTGTAATTAAGCATAACAAACGAAACAAATATATCGTGCTTTGAGTAACACCACTTTTCCTATTTCAGACAAATTGGTATGTTGGACTGTTAGAACTACATTAAAAACAAAAACAAAAACAATATTGTGTTTAATTATGCAATTGTACGGAAACCCATTATTTTACTATGCAACAAAAAAGAAACAAGAAAAGTATTATTTAATAAGCTTGATAGATACACAATTCATATCATACATTTTTCGTAAATTTGTGACTGTCAATTAACTAATATTTTTATCAGATAGTGCAATAAATTATGAACTTTCATTGATGACATTGTCAACACCAATTACATCCCCCTTCTTAGACATAGCTATGTGCATTGAATACTAATTGTAGTTTTTATAGAGTGCCTTACTTATATTCATGTATGTATGGATGTATGTATGTTGATTGTTTGTTGTATGTGTTTTGTTTCTAAGAGAGTGATAATGACCACAATAGTCAGTCTGAGATCCCAGATATACGATATTGTCACTATATACCGAGTTATAGTTCTCTGTCAGCGAACACTTGCTGATGTTGAGGAGGGGACAGAAGTTTTGTTCTGGAGGCCCGATGGATGAACCAACAGTCAGCATATCACTGAACTCAGCGTTCAACATCATCTGTAACGAATAACTTTATATAATGTACAATATGACATACACAGATTCATGAACTACGTCTAATAACAGAATGCAGTGTGTATAACGAATTAACAATAACCTCTTCTGCCACCATAGGAAACAGCTAGCATGTCTGTTTAACATTCTGTAGAGCAGTATAATTACATGTTCTAGATACCATTTGATCTTCGTATCATATCTCATATATTAGATTTTCCGGTGAGATTTTCGTAACAAGTACACACGTATACTGTTTTATACAATCATATTATTACATATTAACTTCACCAATGGATCATTGCTATGTATCTCAGTGAACCTACCTGACAGTCTTTGACTCCCACTGCCAGTCTCTGTGCGTAGTCGTCTGCTACATGCTGTTTTTCTGTACCACTTTAATGACAATATTAGAAATATATCACACATTGAACAAAGTACGACTTAATTATATATAAAAAATTCTATCGATAACCTTTTTATCAAAGTTACAGAAATGATTAACTTTCCATACGCCACATATCTATTTGCACAGCGAAGCATCGTGGCAGGAGTTCAGTTTGGTATTTGTAACTTGCATTGACAATTCGGTTACTAGTGATCTGGCAACTCCAGAAATCGTTTGTGATCAAATAAAGGTAACAAGTAGATGAAATACATATGAAATCAAGGTACTCAACATATGATATATGACTATTTCTTTAATATCTAATATAAGGTTTTATGTTCCTGCGGTTGAATGTTATATATGCTTCATCAGTCATCTTTAAAATGCAATGATGTCATCAATTTGATTATCTGGAAACACCTATCGCTCATAAATAACATTTTACAGATTAATTTAGTATTGCTACTTACGAAATGGCATCATGATGTTGAACGACAGCCATCGCCTCCTCTGGAATATATCATTGACTTTTTTACTAAAAGTGTTAACCAGCAAGACTATAGTTATGATTGTGTCAAATTCAGGTTTTTTTATTATCATTATTCAGCCGTTTTCTGTGCCTTTGTCAATTAACCCCATTTAACTATAAACATGGTTATGTAATATGGTATCATTGATATTACTCTACACATAAAAGTGAGTACATACTTAATTTATTTACTTCTTGGCCATTGAAAGCTGCTACCTGCTTGCAAACCTGAAGAACACAACATATAGACATGATACATTGAGAAAAAAAGCAGTTTGGACAGAATATAAGAGGCAGTAAAGTTTATTCTTAGAAATTAACTATCAATGTAACAGTGATTAATCGTTCATAAACATCATCTTATCAACATATTTTATAAACACACGCTTAATAATACATCCGGATTCAATTGTCTAATATAAATGCTGTGCTTGTATCAATTTAAAAAGAATATATATATTTTTGCCATATTTGATAATATACCTAAATATCAGATGTTTTAAAATCATTGAATCTTAAAACAAGGTCAAGGTTGTATCTGTGCATAAATAAATGTTCCCATTCCAAAACTACGTAGTAATTTTAATTATTTTCTCTACCTGATTGACAGCGTTGGAATCCTAGATCGAGTTAGTTTATATATTAATTAATAAATGATAATTTGCTGAAGATATAAGCGATATGAAACTTATAACGCTTCTTACACAACGAAGGCTCACACTATCATAGAAAAGCTTTTTAAATACTATTTTACTCGAATTTAGAAATCATTTGTCTAACACCAATATAAAATACATTTATAAATTAGAAATCATCTGCCTGCGCTTTAATTACGATACATCCAAATATAAACATATATAGTTCTCAAGCTTGGTATATGATGGACATTACTCGTCAGTCAGACAAAAGATTATAAACTTTGAAGTCAGAACTATTTTCTGTTGTGTAACATAAAATCGCTCATCGATATTGCGCCTTCTTTTCATTTCAGGCTTACATTGCTTATACACAGGCATTATTTCCTGCACTTCCTGGTAAACAGGAAGTCACGAAACGCCGTATTTTTACTCTGCCAGCTTGCTGTATATATATATATATGTTTTTATTGATAAAGGAGCGGATCGCTCCGAAAATTTGACAACCTAAACTTGTCCACACTGTTGGAATTACTTCTTTGCCCCATAGATATGTTTTTTTTTATAAACAATTTAGTTATATTTTGGGTTAACGTGTACTCTATGAACTACGTTAGGGCCATAGGAAGATCAACCAGACAGCTTTCTTGGCACAATAACAGAGATAAGGCTTACTGCGGTAATACCAGTTCTTAAGCTTCAAGTGCACAAACGTGAACGTTATTAAACTGTATCTCGATACCATTCATAACAAGAGGCCCCTTGTTACTGTATTGATCAAATTGTATTTAAAGAGAGAGCCAAGGTAAACATTATTAAAACGTACTGAATATGGAGACTGCTAATACTACAGTCTCAATTTCATTACACTATGCATGATTAGTACCCATTTGAAGATTTTAACACATTTAACTGCAGTGACCCTGAAAGAAGCCCAAAGTTTTTACATTCGACTAAATGGTCGTGTTATGTCTGTAATCATGAAAATCCCACACTTATAATTTATGCAATACCAAATCTTTTTCAGTGCGGAAAGATCCAAGCCAGCTTATCTTATTATTCCTTTCACCGCTATTAAGGAGTTTTCTTTTTATAGTTGTACCCCTTCTCCCCATCTAGCTGTTTTGGAGTATTAAGCACAACTCTATTGTGAAATGAATTACTCTGAGTTTGATTGGCATAACTTGGTTAGCCGAGTGAAGTAAGAAATGACTTGTGCACATTATAAACTGCTGTACGTAGCATGTCATACTACAGCGGATATGATGACTGGTACAGATTTCCTGATCGTCACCGTAAATTCATCGTAGGCATGTCTGAATTTACATGTTAAGTACATATCTAAACGAAACAGTTTTATTTGTGGAATAATGTCGGCACCTAAAATTGACGTATTCGCTGCAATTTTCTGTTCTTGTGAGTATTCGATACATTCAAATTAAATGTAAAATGTAAAAATATATATTAAAAAAAAGTATATATATAAATGTCGTATATGTTATTATATTGATAGCTTATGGGCAATGATATATGTACATAATATTCCTTACGGGTAATAACTGAAGTATAATGCAATGGAGGCACTTGACACATATATAACAGCAACGATATACGAACGATAAATATTGTCGAAGTTTCGAAACAATTTGCTGTTTATCAAAATTAAAACTCTAACTGATCATAGTACACAACAATTCAAGACAATAAATATATTTCTATTTCAATTTTTGCTTGATATAACAATCGGTCTTGCAGGTTTATCCGTTGTCAGCGCCGAGTACTGTTATGCACAGGAAGGCTACACTGATGTCTTTGACGGGATTTATAAATACCGAACGTCATCTACCTACTGCTATTACGACCAGTACTGTTGTAGCGGGATATACTATGTCAGATGTTGTAGTAACGTCTATGACAACAGCAACATCACATCTTACGGCTTGTATATTCAGTTAGTGAAACGTTGAAATCCTAATTTACTTCTCTAGTGTTGCTGTTGCTATATGTCTTATTGCTACAGTAACTGTTTAGACTGTCACATGTATGTACCAAAATGTCATTTTCTTCCTTCACTTCGTATTTGTTTATCTAGAACATATGTGTACAGATACAATGTCAAATGGGTTTTCTTTTAAAATGAGATTAATGAAACGAGTCTCATTTGAGCTAGAGAAAAGACATACATTTTCCTAAACGGAAATGCATGCATGAAACCGATTTCAAGATCATGTTCATCATAAAAACAACATATTTTACATTTTTTTGGAGATAAAGCACATACGTTCGTCATATATGAGGTGCTGTAACGATAAATCATATAAATTCGTCATATATGAGGTGCTTTGTCAATAAATCACATATTTATGTCATATATGACGTCTTTTGTCGATCAACCACATATTTTTGTCATTTATTGGGTCCTGTGTCAATAAATCACATACTATCGTCACATTTAACATCATATGTTTAGAAATCACATATTCTCGTCATAACAAACGTCTTGTTTCGATAAATCAAACGTGTTCGTCATATACGACGTCCCCTATATAGCCTCCATTTTGACGTCACTCTGAGTTATTTGAAGATAGTACGCAGTTACCGCCAATAAAGTTCCCGGTCCATTTTTTGCTTTCTCTTAAGAATTCCTTTTATATATTTCATTTTAAGGGCAAATCCCTCTATAACATCAAACTTTTTTCTGAAAAAATTGTTGCAATATGATGAGGTTTTAATGTCAGCAGAAAAAGAAAGAAATTAATTAGCTACTCATTTTCTTCCTGGTTTAGAGATACTTTCCATGTCAAAGGTCTAATCTATCATTTTGTGCAGTTGCAATTCACTGATACCAACATTAATTTTGTTAAACATAGAATTAGAGATTCAAGCCGATCCCCTAGCATTTCTGTAGTTCTGTTTTCGTTTGGTTTAGTTTTTGTATTCAATAAAGCAACTTTTAACAATTTCAATCTTTAAATGTATTGCAAGATGTCTTTTTTCTGAAGAGGGTTTGAATTCATGTTTCATAAAAGTGTCAATGGTAATGAATTTTAAGATAGAGTTATTCCGATCATTATCATTTCAAAAATTACAATTTCAAAAATCTTGTAAAGATATGAGTTTCGTTTTTTGTATATTTCATGAATACTTATCAGGATCCTACGACAGGAATGCTACTCTTAAAATTTAAAACTACATGTAGGATACATTTACTCGGACATCTTTCAGCACTAACTAAATTAAATGCAAATGCGGTATTATTTTATGTAGGTCGGTAGGGACAATAGCTGGAGCTGTCGTGGGCGGTCTCATTGGTCTGGGAGCCCTCATCGCCTGTCTTGTTTGCATTGGTTGCGTCTGGAGAAGAAAACGACGTCCAGGACGGGTTATTAGGAACCCCGTGAACACTACCACTACCTTCACTGTCGCTCCCCGTAAGTAACCTACGAGTCGCAATTACAGATTGGATTGTGTACGTAATAGACTACATTAATATTACATGAGACCGACACTATATTAGGGCCAATACAGAGATATGGCGTTAATATCTGGCGAAACATATGTTCTATAAATGCAAAATAAGAGTCTTAATGATTGGATAACTTGCAATTTTCTGGATATGTATAACGAAGACATTCAATGACAAACTAGATAACGAAATAGTAGACCGAAGTTGTTTTTTGGAAAAAGGCGGAACTGCATATAACAAATCAAATTGGCCTTTTTTCGTCGACAACAGGGGTACCATAGTATTTTTATGCCTTGTCTTGAATAGCAGCCATGGCAACTAGTTTTTAATAAAGGACAGGTAACAACAGGAAGAGTTGTGGCGTAAACTATAACATACCAACATTATGTTATGTATCTAATAGCGCTATTAGGCTGATGCTATATAGAACAATTTAATATATCATGATATACAACGTTTATAATCGTTTCACTTTCACCTCAAGGGCTTTAACTCCCCTCCTCTCTCATATAGGCTGAAGTGACTTTTTATAAAACAACAACCCGTTTGCACCTTTATAACACATTAAAGATATGCATACAAGCAACATGTATCCATGTTCTTGAGTTGCAAATTATTTATTTCGGAAAACCCCAACAATTAAGGTAAACAAGTAGGTCACAACTTTAATTTACGAAAATACAAATGTGTAAAACTAAGAATTTAAATATAATAATGTTAATCACTTTGATGTTTGATTCTAGACTAAGTTCTAAACTAGGAGGAGATAAGCTAGTAGTAAAATGCAGTTGGGAAATTCTTCATAAAAACTTAGGGGCTGGTAGCCAGTCTACAATTAATAATAATTAATAATAATAATTCGAGGTTCTTATATACCGCTTTATCATAACCTTGTGTGTAGGTAGTCTCAAAGCTGTTCACAAATTATTATCAATGGTTATAGAGCCTTTGCAACCAGCCGATACAACCGGTGCAGCCATTTCGGCGCTCACAGCTAGCATTCAACAATTCTAGCACTGCCCATCCACGCACTCATTTACAGCTGAGTAGACTGGAACAAGCGGAGTAAAGTATTTGATCAACGATTCAACATAGTACCGTGCCGTGACTCGAACCCGCAACCCTTCGGTCACAAGCCCGGCGTCCTATCACTAGATTATCGTGCTTACATAGAGATCCGACTGAAAGATATATTTACCTCATATATCAATTCCTCAATTGACCCACAGTTGTGATATTATTCTTTCCACCATACCAAAGCAGAAGACTATCGAAGCGATATTGATAAGGTATATGACATTTAAATTCGGTGAAAATATAACAAATGCATATTTTTCGTTATAGAGAATGTCAGTCCTCCGGGCTCCTATCCAGCACAACCTACGTACCCGCAGAATGCTCAATACTCCCCATACCCTCAGTACTCCCAACAGCCAGGAGGCTACAACCCTGCCTACACACCAGACGGACAATACATAGGAGGTGTGAATCCACCGGCAGTCGCACCCCCTGTATACGCGACCGTGGTTAAGACCGACCCCAACGCTCCTCCCCGGTTTTAACAGCTGCTGTCCAAGATAAACCAGGCTCAGATATCATTTTACTAACCAAAGTAGATGAAGTGCTATGTTTCTTATTGATCGTAAATTTGCTTGACTAAAATCCAATTTCATGGTTATTTAATATTTTGATACCAGTTTAAACAATATCGTTAGTTTATCAAACCTCTATGCGAACATAAAACCGGAATTTTTTATGGATTTGTATAATAACCATACGACTTAATTAATTTTAAATTTTTATCCTAATATTATAATTACTGTTTATGATCGTATGAAAATAAAAATAGTCCTTTTACGATACTTAGATAATAAACGTGTCCACATTTAGATAAAGACGGAATAAAAGTTAATGAAATGGAAAAAGTTTTACAAAGCTGCGTTTAATTCAATGGTGATATTTGTTATCATTATAAGATCGATGTTAAACTGAAATATGAACATCCTTAACTTAAAAAAATGATCATATTTAAAAATGATATACTCATATTCTACGCATTCAAAGAGATATGACTAGAAATAAAACATGATTTAACGTAATATTGTGGAAATAAAAATCGTGGTATGCTACATGTACTTGAATTATCATAATGAATATTACGGAGGCGGATATGTTTTCAAATCAAAAATCTAGCAACAACCTCGCACGTTTTTTAAATGATGTTTTGATTACGAAATCTTAAGATTATTTTAAGATACAACGAAGTTGCAGTTTATAGATATATTTCTATGCATATCGATAAAATCACTCCTTTGATGTGGATTAAAATCTATGGTCACCTGCAATTAAGGTCATCTGTAAGTAAAGTCGTCCGAAAGTTAAGTGAAGTGCAAGTAAACTCCACTCCTAACAATGTCAGATTTAATGTCAATGTAGCCTTCAGCAGGCAATACAGCACGAATGTCTTTATAACAGTTCCAAATGTGGTATATGTGAGGCACATCATGAAGGTGCAATGGCCGTTTCCTGTTATCTTTTTTAAGGACATAGCAAGTATTTTTGTGAACTAAGACTCAGTTGTATTTCAAATTCACTGGATCGTTTAAAATCATAATTGTTTCCTTAAAGCGTTGTTTGAAAGGGTAACAATGTATCTCTCAGAGTTGCATGTTCAGGATTTGTTTAGTCTCGTTAAATTACGATATATACTTTTAACTCTCTATCTTATGTTCAATGGATGTAGGTGTTTATTGTGCCTAACGAATTATGCATTTATCTCGAAATTTGATCAAAACGGATAAGAATTTGATGTATCGAAGTTGAAAGTATATATCATTCCGAGGAAAAAGTATATAGTAATTGATATTGGAAGTTAAATAAACATAGTATATTATGTTGTACGTAATATAGGCATTGTAAAACAATGATAAAAACAGCTGTCAGTGATGATAAGAGTAAATATGCTAACGGGACAAAATATGTTTGAGTGATAATCAAAGTTTATACAACACAGGGACAAATTTAATTGTAAGTGGTACGGGGGGTAAATATAACACATGGACAACGTCTGCTGTAAGTTACCTGTAAGAAGTTGTTTGTGCGCCTGACGTTTTCCTTGAGAGCTGGTCGGCTGGAAAAGTAACCTGTCCAGTAACTGTGGGCGTGGTCGCTGTAGGGGAAGAAGTCGTCTGCCTTGGAGTTCCATAACTGGTTCAGCTGGTTCCGCTCTGCCAGGTAACACGACGGCGTTGAATAAAAAACGTTCACGTCACTTCCGTTACTTTGCTGTAATATATGTAAGAATGATGTTAACGCTTTGTTCTTGGTTCTGATATAAACACGTCAGACTAGTGTCATTTTTATTAGTCTTCTGTAAGCACAAGTTTAACAACAAAACGAATATTTATTTCGTTCTTATTATTATCAGCTTTTCTATAATCTATACATGAACGTGAAATTGTAATTGACATGTGTATAATTTAAAGGTGTCCAAGCATAATGGTTCTTTGAACTGATATTTAAAAAGTGAAATGATTTATTTATTTGAAAATTACAAATCTTATGTATTTGAAAATGATTGCTTTGAATAAAAGTCATTGATTAACATTCTTACCTGTGCATTGACGTACTTGATAAGTTTGTCCATATTTTTGAACCATGTATGGGCGTTTTGGTATTGAAAATCAGACCCCATGGTCATCATTATGCTATTAGTGTGGTAGTGCTTCATCTGGAAGAGTAGTAGAAAGGATACCCAGTATTTAAATGGGTGTTTGGGTAAGTAGGCAGTTTATTTGCAAGCGTTTCATCCATCTTGTAATATAATTGACAACTCGATCTGTCCATATTTTAGGTAGGCAGTTAAATACACATACTAATTTGTAACAGTATCAATATTCTTTTTCCGTATACAGACTAATAAGCCATGTCTTAGCTTCATGCTCGAAATGAAGCTAAAGCAAGATATCATTGAGTGAAACATAACTTCACTTTATTTTCGATAGCAACTGTTTGATATTGCAACTTAAGCATACCTTGTCTCATAATTTACTGCTTGGTATACCTGTTCTAACTTGTAATCTACAACTCATAGCCAAAGGAATCTGAACACCTACCTGTTATATCTATATATATATATCAAGCCCCTGGACCTATGTATCTACCTGATCATGAGCCGCCTTGATAAAGTCTGCTACCTTCTTGTTCACGTTATTATCATTAAGACGGTCGTCGTCCTGTGATAAAATAATGACATTTATATACTGTTCTTATGGATCTTTAGAGAATTAACGCACAGATGAAAAAGGAACGTTTTTCACATTTGATTTTGCAATATGTAGCTGATGGGTTCCAACAGAAAACGCTGATATGTCAGAGATTTCTAAATTTCTATCATTTTAGATTATAGTTAATGAACGAATTTAAAGTCTTATTTTAATCAAACAACAAATTGTGATTACTTGAAATTATTTGTCATTGCGGTGAATAATTCACATGCATATTTCTACCATTCGACTACACATCTCACGATGATGGCTGTTCCAAAAATATCTAGAACATACATGAACATTTATTGTCAGATCTTTTTAAAGGAGCAGTACCATTATAGGGTCATCCTTACAGCTGATGTCCCAGCAGAATCCCGATGGAGGACCGTAACCGTTATACAGCACACCAGTAAACAGCCGGGCCGTCTTACCTGGTGGTCATCGTATACACAATAACACAGTACTGTTAGCTCAATATCTATGCTACATTTATAGAACAAACTATAGTTACTTTAAAAGAATAGACTTATAGCGAAACCACGTGTTATTATAATTCCGTCTTTGCGTATTGCAGAGTTATCTTCTCTTTGGAGCAGGTATTGATTGTTACGTCATTGGTTTGTGCGGGAAAATTACGTCGTTTTCTCAAAAATGCTGACGTTACTCTCAAAATCAAGTGACGTAACAATCAATACCTGCTCCCAAGAGAAGATAACTCTGCAATACGTAAAGACGGAATAGACATGTAGACGTCATCTTGGGAATAAACCACAAACAGCTTACGACGATCTTAGGGTTGTTACGTCATCAACATGAAAAAAACAAACACCTTCGCTAATCCGCACACTTTGTTGTACGTATCATAGTCACAAATCATACTTTTTTAGATTAATGAAACAGGAATGACCATATAACTGATATTTGATTCTGGAAAATAAACAAGTTTCATGATTTTCAGATAAATCTAAGTTTCAGGCTAACATGTAACCTAGAATGTATTTTTCTCACATAGGTGTTATGTATATGAAAAGTAAGTGTAAGGGAAACACACATTTAATGCTAGTTTCGTTTCCCTTATTAATCAGCAAAATGAGCATGATTCTGACATAAATGTTTGTAAGAGGCTAGTAACTAGTATACCTACCTAGATTATTTGGACTGCCTCGCCATACAAATTCCATGTTCGTTTGGTTTAATCTGAGATCTTTGTCAGCATGGTCAAGACGACCAATAAATAGTCCGTCATAACCCATCTATGAATATGAAAACCGATATATCATTAATGGAGAAATCTTTTTAAAATCATGTCTCGACAAACATAAAGCATGTTAACACATTATCGACAGTGTAGCTTGTTGTGAAGGTATTGCTTAGCAGCAACTTAAAGAGGTAAACTATACAATGCATTAAGGTGCAACCTCTACCTCTCCTAGCAAGACGTTATCAATATATTGCGATGCGATTGTTTTTGAAAGCAAACATTACTGACCATACGACAAATTGTCCTAAGGTATTCACTAATTGAGCACAAGGCATTGCACTGGACTTCAAGTGATACTTTTGTTAATTTTTTTTTAAATACATTTTTCGATGGAATGGGCCATGATCTAAAATTTGAAAATATCTACCTGCTTTTTTACGTGATCGTTTTGAATTATATATCAATCTTATACCATGATGTTATATTATCTTTATTGCAAACGATTCCTAATATGAACGATGCTTTTTATTAACCTGCTGTTTTGATATACCTGAGCAAACAGTGAGGCCTGTTCCCGAGAGTGGCCGAAGGGGTCGATCTGCCATGCGACTCGGGGTCGACCACAGTCCCCAAAGTTCTGTCTGAGGAACTCGAATCCGAGGGTGTGTTGGTCTATGATGGCGTTATAGTGAGTGGAGGCCTCATCATTCATGCACCAACCACCAAGGATAAACTCTAGTCGACCTATAAATAATAGCACAGTAGAATAATCAAAATAACGAAATCTGTATTTACAAGTAATTATAAGCAAACCAGTCGGGATAGCATATGATATCTAGCTGACCTGTCTATATGCAACAAACAAACAGGGAAATCTATAACCGAACACAAGCACGCACGCATATATATATATTTAATATGAAAAGAACAAAATCTCATCAATACGTCTTTAGCGCTTTATCTCTTTTAGGAGATTCTTCAAACTGTATATTTGAAGCAGATATAATGACGTCATAAACTATGATGTCACATAATAGTTCGTAATAGCAATAGAAATGCATAACGATGGTCTTACCTAAGCGATCTAATATGTGGCGTCATAATACCTGCTTCAAATATGTTTGTGTGCGTCTGTGTTTGTGTCTATGAAGTTTATAGAGATATATTGGTTAAGTTTAAGTGATATATCAATGAACCTTGATTGACGAGATTTTGGACGCTTTCGCGCGTGGCATTGTCCTGTTCTCGCCACCATTTCGCGAAGAAGGCCACCTCCACATAAATGAACCTTTTGGATGGGTCCCGTAACAACTCCGGAATGACGGAGTCAAGGATGTACTGTACTCCTGCAGTCTGTATGGAGTTCTGGTCTGGAGATAAAAACAGGTTGTATACCACTACGACAACTTAAAGTCGGTTATTTGAAACGTTGAAAAACGATGAAAACAGCAGCGCCAGAGAATATATCAAAAATTAAATTGTAAAATCGTTGAAAAATCCCAGTGCTTATGAAAGAGCAGCATATATGTAAGTTATCGTTAATCAAACATATTTTCTGTGCTATAGTATTACAGATAATTTCGTGTCACCTTTTTGTATTTACAATTACAGAATAAGATAAGTCTATTTAAATTATGTTTTGTCAGGTAGATGATTTTTTTTTAAATATTTAATGTTTATGATGGAGAATATAAAGCTTGAATTAACAAATCAAAATAAGCTTAATTGATGATTGCCTATTTTCTAAATCAACCAACAGGCTTGACAAATCGGTACATTAAACATAATTGTATGCTCTTTTGATACCAATCCGACAAAATCTTTCATAGAGAGAGGATATGTATTACTACTATGCTAGTATATTTGATGACTTGCCTCCATAATAGTACTGATCAACCGTCTTTAGCCAGCCGACGTCATCGTGTGTATGAGGTATCAAATGGACATTCATCATGTCATCTCGTGTCTGAGGACAGGACTGCAATAAGAGATAAAAACGTACCGATATTATTGTATTCATTTTAGAAAATACTGATACATGGAATGGACTAAAACAATTTTCTGCTACTTTGAGAATGTGACAAATAAATCTCCAAGCCGAGGGTGATTATTTTGGTTGGCTAACTCGAGGTTAACAATCATCCCGAGGGTTAGATATATCACTGTTTCACTCTCAGAGTGGGGGATGCACATGTGGCGTTTGAATATCGTCATTCACTTTTTATGACGTCATAGTTGAGCGCCTGCTTTTCTGCACGAGGATATTTTCGTCTAAAGGGTGACAAGATGTGCTTAACTGGCTAAAACGAGAGAGACACATGTGAAGGATAGGAGAATATCAATGTCATACGCGTTTAGGACATGGGAAAACAGAAAATGTTATCTGATATTAGCAGAACGTTAGAAGATTCGTAATAACAAGATATCAGAACATCCTATTATAAGGGGCAATGTAAAACATACAACAAGGCAAAATTATATCTAGAGCAACGTCGTCATGTCATAGAAGACAAAGTATGATATACAAAGAGGCAGAAATAATGTAGAATCGTATCCTATCATAACGAGACAAAGTGGCACAACATCATTCCATAAACATTCGATGGAGCCTTTACAAAGAAACGAACAATAAACGAACAATACAATCTAACAGTTTATTTTAAATGTATGGATTAGAATATATACACATCAATTATCATCCCCACTTATAAACAAATAAACACACAAAGCAAAATATTAAACATAACAAATAATACAAAACAAATCGTTTCGTAGAACTACAACGTCAAACACACAAAGGGACAACAAAGTATATAAATAATGTAAATCAACACCACGTATATCATAAAAATAAACGGACAACAACGAAGGTATACGAGATACCAGTCGTTCCTGCTTTTGATATTCTGCTGATGCCTACATTATAGCCGCATGTTGCTGCATGTTCCTGTTCGCTCCTCCACGTGAACTCCGGGCGTGCCTCACTCCTCAAGGGGAGGACTGCACCTAGGAAAACTGGGAGTAAGGGGAGCAACATGTCTGACTTAGTATATTGTGACTATAATGTCGGATTGTTGTGATAACGCTATGTTGTTACGTTTATCTATACATATAAGAGATAAAAGACACTGTGTACATAGAGTTTATATTTAAGAAATCATAGTAGATATGTCAACACAGACAGTCAGTTGTATATTTGTTTATGATATCGATGTAAGAGACGGTGTATACGCACAGCATATACGAATATACACAGGTAGATAAAACATATATTTTGTGTTGTATAACCATTTGATATACTCTGCTTTGTTTCTAATGCCATGCAAAACTACAGGTGCCACTTGTGGTGCAGGAAAGACTTATCCATCTAACTCACATGTTTTAACTCCGTTTCTATGGTGTTTATGTCGCAGTTCCTTTTGGTTCGATGTTTCTGCAGCTCCTGGCGTCTTTTCGGACGACTTCGTGTTTCTATTTTGTCTTTTGATATCGTCGTTTTGATATTATGTTTGTATAGTTCTTGTTGTTATTAAGGGGTATGTGACATTGAAATACAATTTTCTCGTAGGCGGTAAACTTTGAGTTAAAATGCCCCGTTAAACAAAGCGTGCGTGCTTTATTTAATAACTTTGTAAATTCACATTATATTACGTTTTATTAATTTTATTTATGCAAATTATACATGTTTGCATTTATCATCAGTGAAAGTGCAACATTTGCAACATTTTGAAATTACGTGTTACATTACAGATACATTTAAGGGCTAAAATTAGGTGATGACACTTTGCGATATTTTCTTCGCATGTATTTTAATGCGTTTAAGAAATGGGAAGGAAATAGCACAATTGTAAATCTTCAGGTTGTTTATTTTCACAGTGTCAAGCAAATGAACTTATCATATTTCACCGGATATGGCGTGACACACGCTGGCTTGAAGCGGTTATAAACTGTTGTTTCCTATATTTTCTCTCCAATGAAGTGCCCGAGAGGCAAACAAGGGTTTATCGTTTAAATTTGATATAAAAGCAGGATAATGAAATTCGAACCGCAATGTAATTTCAATTAAACACCGATTTGATGAAAAAAGTAATTTTTAGATTAATTATTAAAAACAATAAAGTGTTTCATAAAGTCCCTTTAATTTGCATGTTCCCTATTTTGAGGTTGCTAAATGTTTGCATGTACACAATCCGACTTTTTGACCTTTTGACCCCTTGTTGATGTGGCGAGAAGACCCTGTATAAGTAGCTTTAAGTAGAGGAACGCTCGGTGCACCAGAGTCTGAGGTCACCATCCCCGCCGGAGGAGCTTAGTCGAGAACTGACTCTTTCAGTCTACCAGCTATATCAATATGGCTAGGCTTTCAGTTTATCCTCTCTTTGGTATTTTAGTCGTCTTCTTCCTTCAAGCTGTAGACAGTGCCGCTACCTGTGGGTATGAGGTGAGTATGATATAATCTGACGTGCGTTAATTAAGAATGCTGTTAATAATTTCATAAAATGAGCTAGAACCATTTTTCACTGTTCGTTGTAGAAATCATAAATAAAAAACCTGTTTGGAATGTCCACACAAAAATTAACACAATTTGGACGGAATCGATTTGGTGTCCTAATTAATCTAAATGACATAAACTTTTGCAACAAATCAAATAGGGTAAAGACGAAACAAAGTACATTTTTTGGCAGAGACAAATTTAGAAACGATAAAGTTTGAATTCTACATAGCCAATCACAAAGCTGTATTGCGAAAACACATATTTCTGTATGGTCAAAATGGCATAATGAAGCTAAAATCTCATTGAAGAGCTGTAATGCAGTGAAGGAAGGGATGATCAATGTCCATCTGGTACCCCACACACATGATGACGTAGGCTGGCTAAAGACGGTCGACCAATACTTCTATGGAGGTAAAGTTCTATTTATAGAATACTGTTTATTGGACAAATTGTTTTGGTATTGCATCGCATTTTAAGACTAGTCATATTGAGTGATGCATTAACTGACAAACACGTCAGGTTAGAGAACGATAAAAAGTCTAGCCCTTAAGATTTATTATGTAACTATTAAAATTTGTTTAGAAAGTAAACACTTTCTACACGATGATACAATTTCGTCTATTCAAGACTCATCTATGTTACTAAAGGCCAAAAGAATGAAAAAGTCATGTCAGAGTCAAACATAATGTAAAAATACAGCGAAAAGGGAAAGACGCCTATAAAAAAACTAAAATTGTTATAAATGATTAACTTTTGGCTTCAACTATGTAACATTAAAATAAATATTCATTCAATTAAGGTTCAACAAGCCCCCTAATCTATTTTTTCGTCACCAAAACATCCAAGCCCCTGATAAATCATATTCAAAGACCAAAATTAACTATCAGAACTCAAATATGTTATTTGCTAATGTATACAGCTGCTGTATATTGAACTTGTATATTAGCTGTAAAAATGATACCCAACGAGGTGGATGAGGTCAATGTAGTCAGTAATAAGGGATAGCATGCAGACGAAAGTTAGATTGACATGTTATAAGTCTAGTTGACTATTCTAATGAAGACATCTGACTTAATGTAATATTATTGACTAGATAACATCGATATTTACCTTTTTTAGAATAGTTCGTGTATAAGTTCCATATATATTCAAATTACATATATGGATTCTGAATTTCAAATGAGGTCTTTGAAATGACTAATCGGAGGGTTGAAATTTTCGGTGATTAACCTTATCTTCTTTACCATTTATATATTCCTGTCATGTTTGATATGTTTAATTACAGACAAGTCCGACATTCAGCGTGCTGGAGTACAGTACATTTTAGACGCAGTCATACCAGAGCTCATCAAAGATCCCAACAAGAGGTTTATCTACGTAGAGATGGCGTTCTTCGCTAGGTGGTGGCGACAGCAGGGTGACAGCATGCGTCATACCGTCAAACGTCTCGTCAACCAGGGTAAGGTTCCGGACAAATAATTAAATGGTGTAGTTACTCTATAATATATCAACATGAATCACACATGAAATTGTCAAGAAGGTAATTATTTTAGTACGAAATATACCATTTCATAACACCAACACGCAGGGATAACACACATTCGGCATGAAAAGACATTTACCCAGAGTGCATCCAAATATCTCAAAAGCCTGACTGAACCTTCGCTATGATTTAATATAATTATTTATATATGGTGTTCTTTGAGAACTATGTTGTGTATGTGGTCTATTAACGATAGGTAGGCGTGCTGTCGGCATCAAAATGTACTTTCCCAAATTGTAACTTCCAGAAGTTGTCTTGGGTAAGTACATTTTCTGCCACAGTTCTACACTCCCGTTTTTGCTAGGGTAAATATTAATCTGTCTTTACCTACAGCGTACATATTATTCCGCCTCATCACTGTATGCAGTGTGACCAGGATAGCCGCATCATGTTTTGTCACACATGTTTTGTACCCTTAATGATGGTGCGTTGCATTTTTTCATCGTTACATCTGATATTTTAGCAAGAAATTTTGAATGAAAAGTATTAAATCACTCCTATGTAATGCCGACAGACCATCGGGTAATGCTGTTTAAAGTTCAGTACCAGACAATGTCTCGAGCAACACTTAAAAATATTACCCTCGGGTTGAGATTTGTTGTGTCTACATCATACAAGAGTGATGGATGCTATAAGTCGAATACTTTGAATCGCTGGTTAAGGTGTTTTATTTTTCTCAGACAGTGTTTTTTTCAGGAGACACTCTTCAAGAGCTTTGCTTTTGAAGGGGTAAGTAATGAGTTTGCTTTTGTTGTCATATACACTATTTTGTTTTCCTTTTGTCAGTAACTTTTTATGGTGTTTTTTTTTTCTGGACGTGGACAAATATATTGACATATTGAACGCTAGACATATAATGATTACAATTTATTTTAGCATTGTTAGGTTGACAAGAGTAACTGCTGAATTAAATGACAACTATAATATACAATATTATTTGAAATTCTACCAATGCTTGCTTTGACGTTTGGTGTGTTATGTTGCATTACACTGTTATCTATAGGTCAGCTGGAGTTTATCCTTGGTGGTTGGTGTATGAATGACGAGGCCTCCACTCACTATAACGCCATCATAGACCAACACACCCTCGGATTCGAGTTCCTCAGACATAACTTTGGGGATTGTGGTCGACCCCGAGTCGCATGGCAGATCGACCCCTTCGGCCACTCTCGGGAACAGGCCTCACTGTTTGCTCAGGTAAGACAGTACATGAAAATATTTGCCGCTGAATGTACGAAAAAAGAAAAGAAAATCGTAATTGAGTTTTGTTTATATGTCATATCTATATATTATATTAATTCAAGAATAACTCTTTTTATGTGGATTTCTCATACATGCATGCAAATAGATGATATCTTTGTTATTTCTATTCTTGTTTTCATAATCTTACATTCTGTTCTAGTGTATTTACTGTTATGATTCATATCATTCAGTATCGCACGTAAATGTCCCTTTTGTGGTTTGTGTTTCAATTTTTTAAGTCAATTTTAACAAGCATGATATCCTCCTTTATAGATGGGATTTGACGGATTATTCTTTGGACGCCTGGACTACCAAGATAAGTTTGTGAGGGCCATATCCAAGACCATGGAGATGGTGTGGAAGGGGAGCCCTTCAAATCTAAGTAAGATTGTCTGGTTTCTTTATATGAAAATGTTACACATTAGTATTTAATTATTGTTTTATTAAGAATAAACTATTGCAGTAATATTCGTCGATAAATTCCTAGTCTAAACATAATACATTTTTTATCTCCTGAAGAAGACCTGCATTAAATTATAATATACTACCTTAGTTGAAAGTAGTGTTTATTATTTTTTGCTCACAGAAAAGACTTCGGATTTATTCACTGGTGCCTTGTTTAGAGGGTACGGCCCCCCTAAAGGGTTCTGCTTTGATCTTCTGTGTTCCGATGATCCCATAATGGTAAGATTGAATACATCGATGATGGCTTTATCTGTGATATAAACATGTAATGCATCCGTAAGATAAAGTCATACATGGCTCCGGTTCAAAAATAAAATGTGCTGAAAACTTAATGTCTTAAATCACAAAATTGATTTAAATACTCAATTAAATATTAAGTTCTTTATGTTGCAATGTTGTAGTTTAAAACAATACTCTGGTTGCTTGACCATTGAAAAATGATTTTAACACATTTCCTGATTTCTTGATTATCTTGTGTCGAATTTCAGTTTGCTGTGTCTTATTTAACTATTTTTACAGGACGATGACCGCATGCAAGACTACAATGTACCACAAAAGGTAGAAATGTTCGTGAACGCCTCCAAGGAATGGGTGAGTATATATATTCAAAGAATAACTACGTTTTTTGGTTAAACGATATATTTACCGTACATGTTATGAATGGCTCAAGATACACTTTATTTCATCACATCAGAGAAACCGTTTATTTATTTGCAAATACAAGTATATAAGGTGATGATATATGCTTACACGACATTTGTACTACAGGCCCTCGCATATGCCACAAAACATGTACTCATGCCTATGGGAAGTGACTTCAACTATCAGAGCGCGAATGCCTGGTTCAAGAATCTTGACAAGCTGATAAAACATGTCAACAAACAGGTAAGTGACGTTTTAATATTCATTTTGATGTAAACACATAAGCAAGATGTCTCTTTTATCACAACTGCCCATGTTATCCACTTAATGGAAGAGGGGTTGGTTCAACATCAGTGGCAAACAACGTCTCGTCGCTTAGATTAGAAAAAATCCCGAAATATGTAACGTGTCGGTTTATAGCTTGTTTCCCTTTGACTAAGTGTTCCTCCATTACGGATATTAATGCGCAAGTAGTACCATAGATTACATGTTGTTAACTTTACGGTACTTGAGAATTAGTAAGAATCTACCAACATACATAAGCATAGTGTAAACTAGGTATAGAGCTGTACAGACGTAGCTGTGTTATTTTGTCCATGAAACATTTACTTATCATCTCAAACATATCCTTACGCGGTTTGGTCCGATGTTTGTAAAACAATTATGTCGATCACTAGCCATTGCCATAGACAATTGTGTATGGCAAAGGTTCCATAACTCGTGAACGTTGAGTGTATTAGTTATTTAACTCGAGTTAGTATATATTCAAATTTTGGAAGGTTTATCTTATTCAATGAAAATTAATAATTTGGTTTAAATAAATATCAGTCACTAGATGCGGAACATGTATGAGCACAAGCAGACATAGGTGAATTAACGTTTTGTAGGTGCTCACTTAAACATATTAATGTTTATACTATTTATTGATTACTAGCATACTCAACGATTAAGCTGTAATACTTTTCGTAATGATGTTTAAGTGATTGCAATACGTAGAAGTACATGTGTACAAATGTTTTGTCATGATTGTATGTTTGTATTTAAAAATAGCATCGTGTGCATTTAAAGGATAGTTACAATGCCCTTCGGGAGATCCTCTACCTTTTTCCATTCCATATACCGACACAATATCTCTGTTCTGAAAGCTCGAAGAAATTTTATAACACTTTATCACTGAAGAAACACTATTAACTGAAATTGCCATGTCTGGTGCACTAAAGTCATTATTGTTGTTTTAACGTTTGTATGTGTTGGTGACAACTGATGATTAAGCCATTTTAAAATCTCGCTACTCTGAAATTTGACTTAATTTATGATATATTTTACAGTCAAACACATCGAAAGTGAACGTGCTGTACTCCACCCCCTCGTGTTACCTGTCCAGCCTCAATAAGGCGGGCATTCGTTGGCCTACAAAAGAGGACGATTTCTTCCCGTATGCTCATCGCGCTCACAGTTTCTGGACAGGCTACTTCTCCAGTCGTCCAGCGCTCAAGGAGTACGTCAGGCGAACAAACAACTTCTTACAGGTACTAAACACCACAAAATACAGTATCAGCTAATTCGACAGTTTGAATTGATTTAATAAACGCGCAAACATGTAATATAGATTTGCATGTATGGTGGTTATAAAGAATATCTACATTTGAATTAGCAGAGATGTATTGAACAGACTTTGAAATAATGGATAAGTAAGTTTATACAGATTTTTAATTTGTTTGGTTCCACTTTTCAGACTTTTTATTCACGAATTTTAAACTTTAAATAATTGATGTGTCAAGAATACACTTAACTGAGTTTTCATTAACGAGGTTATCCATTCCAGAGTTAAATTTAACGATGTTATGATAATAACTAGAATTACAAAGGATTTACTTCATGGATTTACTCAGCTAAACTTAACAAAGTTTAATTAACGACGTTATACTATACAGATTTTGATTAAGGCGTTTACCATGTACAAAATTGTTGATAATATATTTTAAACAGTGTAAATATCTTAAATAAGTTAGATTACGCTTTGCAGAATTTGGATTATCGGCACGTCACTAAACATAAATATGATTAAGAGGGTTAAACTTTACAGAGTTTAGTTAAACAAGGTTATAATGATGTAATACTCTGTGATATATCATAATTTTTCCTCATCGAAGGTGTGTAAGCAAATGGACGCCATTGCTATGCTTCGTGACACCGACAACAGCACTTACGAAATCCAGATTCTCAGTAAGTCTAAAATTGCTCAATAATGTCTGCTTTATGCCTCTAAATTATGGGCGGATTGGTTGAGTGGTTAACACTCCGGCATTTCAAGCAGGCGGCCGGGGTTCGATCCCCGAAGTCGCCGTACGCATGGAATATTAAGAAAAAGTGTTTTTCTCCTGCCCACATAACTCCAACAACCCAGGTGGAGTATAAAATGGTCTGGGGTGGGTGTTGCGGTATCTGTGCTGTAGCATTCAAGTGAGGTGGCACTATAAATGATACCATTGGAAGCACGGTCCCACTACAAACAGAACACAATACATCTCCAGCACACACACAGGCATACATACATAGGGATATAATAGCCAGGTGGCATATGACTAGTAGTTAGCGCCTGATAGGGCAGCTCCTGTGAATTCCTCAATATTGTATTGATAATATATTTATGCTAATTTATTGACTGTATAAAACAACTGTATATCTATGTACTGTAAAGCGCTTTAGAGTGGCTTATGTTTGCTAGATAGGGCGCTATGTTGTATATTTTTTTTTTTTTTTTTTTTTTTTTAAGGTCTTATAAAAACGTATGCGGGATATTTCTAAAAAATGCATATTAGATGTATCTTAATAGTACCTATATAATGTCGCAATATTATAGATACTTGATTTCTTTACAGTGTGTCTGAGTTGGTGTGTCTAAAGAGTGTATGCTGAATGTCTTTACAATGTGTCTGATTTGGTGTGTCTAAATAGTGTAAGCTGGATGTCTTTAACAGAGTTTATTTGTTGTCCCTTAATAATCTTGGCGATGTTTCTAAAACAACAACAATTAGATTTACAAAATATATAGATATTGTCTAACCGAAAATAAGAAACTATTTTATTGTTCCCGATCTGTCATATACTGCCTTAGTTTATCTCATTTATCAATGAATTAATTTTTATATATTCTTTTCTTGAAAAAAATATATTTCTAATTATTACAGAGGAAGCGATGGGAGTTGCTCAACATCATGATGCTGTTTCGTAAGTTAAACTGAATAGAGAGAATTTCCGCGGTGTGGAAATGTTCGCATTTTTTTCGCGTTGATTAAGATAGCGCGAAAATATCCACACGGGCACAATAATTTATAGATTATATGGATTATAGATAACATATGATAAGCTATGATTATGTATATTTAAGAATGTTTGCCAAAAAAATGTCCACACCTCAATCAGTTTAAAAGGTCACTACGCTAACATTCCCACACGTAAAATCCACTTTTACAGTATTTGTGGTAAACGTTATCAGGATAATCTCTAACCGACCCCTACAGATCATATACTCACAACTTTGCGACATATTTTTGAAAACAAACATTGTCTGTAAGTACACACTTGTAAATGGTTTATACGTCCATGGGGGAAAATATATTTCCATTTATCAAAATTCAAAATCTAAATTCATATGCAATAAATATGATTCCATCTGGAACATAAAAGACAATAGAAGAAAACTAAGATCTTTCTATGTTTTTATTTTTTTATCATAATGGCACTATAACTTGACATCTCTTTAGGTGATATTCGAGTATCTAAATTCCGATGTGTAAATTAAGAATCAACTGCACTAGACTACCTGTCAGTCTTTCTAATTATCAGTTATATATCTGTTTATTTATTGACGTGAGCAAGTCTTCAAGCTATTGACCACAGATCAAAACATATCAGACTTGCTGAAGACCACAGACAACAAAATAACTACTTTACAACACCAACATTTCCAACCATTCTATTTTTCTGATTTAAAATAACTGTTTTGCTTTTTTTATTTGACACGTTTGCGACTTCATCACCTAGCAACAAGCATCGCTGATTAGTTGTCATTAATAATCCATACATTTTACTAGACTGTATTACCTGTGTTTGTACTATTTCACGACGCTAGGCTGCTTTGTTTGATACTAATTTGCGAAGCGAAGCCTGGTGGAAAATAGAAATCTATGGAAGGCAATGTAGTCTAACACTTCATGTCCTGTCAACTTATTGAGGTATTTCTTGTGTTGATGATGCTTTTGAAACCTGATACACAACTGTAGCTGGTTTGAAATAAATTATAATGCACGTGGTTTTGCAGAGTGGCAGGTAAACCGAAAACTGCTGTAAATACAAACTATTCATTAAAATGAGCCTCTCTATAGTGTTCTGTGAATTGAAGTATGACCAAAATTTAAAGGCTGTAAAAAAGAAATATACCAACTCTTAATTTATTGATAGTTTTACCTGTAAAATGAATTGTTCACGTTTTAAAATGAGAAAAGTAATGTTTCCGTTAAAATAACTCATTGCTTTGTTGTTTTAGTGGAACAGAAAAGCAGCCAGTTGCCTATGACTATGCACAGAGGCTAGCACGTGGTGTTGCAGAGTGTCAGGTAACCCGAAAAATACTGTAAATACAAGTTATTCATTAAATGGATGTGGTAGTTTACTTATATTAATTACAGCAGTCGGAATTCTCCAGTTTTACCCATTTCTTTTGGTGTCGATAGCATTTTAATCTATTTCATTGTCTTTATCTGTCTAGTTCAAAGTTTCTTACTATTTCTCAAATTAAAAAAATATCATATAAAATAGTTTTAAAGAAAAAAAAAGGGGGCTCATTTATCATAGTTTTATTCAACATCCGCAAAAACAATTGGTTCACCTTTTTATTAATCCACGGAAATTTTTGAAGAGTCAATCTCAGACACATTCACAGTATCTGGTATTCTATATTATTATTCCATACAACGGACGTACGTTTTTCATTAAACGTTCTAATAACACATGGTCATCGTATTTGGATACAAACTAATCATATTTTTTATTTTAACATATTATGGTGGTAAACAAATATTCCAGAAAGTTGTCAACGACGCATTTGGCAAACTAAGTCCATTCAATACATCAGTGTCACCTCCAGGTCAGCAGTTCTGTAACTCACTGAACATCAGCGTTTGTGGACTGACGGAAAACTACAAGCAGGTATGTGTATGTATTATTTGCGCTGTTATCCAAAGGTAAAAAAATCCCTTTACCAATTCAAAAGTTAGAGAGCAATTCATTTATTTCAATTTTGGTAGCATTGCAAGTGTTTAATTATTGTAATGGTATACGTTAGAATGTATTTACAGACAGTTACTAAAATATTGAACAATAAAACTGTTTAACAATTCTTTGAAATTAATGCGCTTAAAATGGTATGAACGTTTACAAATATATATAATAGCTTCATATAAAAATGGGCAAAGACGTAATAACGACACTGCAGTCAAAGAAATTTGTAAAATATTCAGGGCGATTCGCCCCTTTTCATGTTATGTTATATCTACATTTATTTATATTTTAGTTTACATTGACGGTGTATAATCCCCTAGGACAAGCTGTTACATCATGGGTCCGGATCCCTGTGGTTGGTAAAGCATATGAAGTAAAGGGGCATGATGACAGCAGTGTTCCCTCACAGGTAAACCAAAAACAACAAAGTTAGAGACCAATCAGTTTAAAACAAGCTTTTGTTTTTCCAACAAGTGCGAAACTAGTTCAATCTACTTATATAAATCGCTATTGTTGGCCCAGATGGTAGCGGACAGGGGTCTTAATATTGCAGGAAACCAGAGTCCTTGAGTACCCGGAAACACCAATATGGTTGGGCAGATGACCACATACCTTTTCATGTACGATCTGGAAATCGAACCTGGCCATGTCGTTGAAAGGCGTGTGCGCTATCCACTTCGCAACCCGATTGCCTCGAGTCAGTTTTGCATTACAATTACAGTTTTGCATTATAAAATTCAGTTGTATTACTGTTTTATTAAAATTCGCTTTGTTGTTTTATTTAAACATAAATAAAGGACGTAGTTAAATATTTGTCGCGACCAAAGTTTACATTTGCCTACATTTTAAGTAAAAAAATGAAATAAAACAAAATACCAGTGTTAGAACTCTCATATATTATGACAAATTTAATATTTTGTTTAAGGTAATACCTTTGACCAAGGATACAAAACGTATTCCAGAAAGGCAAGGATCTATCGCTCAGAATGAACTGGTGTTCAAAACAAGTGTCCCCGCTCTTGGATTCAGTGTCTACTTCATTAAAAAGAGTAACAGTGAGTTTGCTTGTACATTTTTTTACTTTAATCTAGTTAATATAAATATGTTTGATATTTAATATATAGAATACTTCTCTGCACTTGAATTTTTTTGTCATTTGAATAATTGACTTAAGTCCTCTGCATTTATCATGATCTAAGAATCTAACAGAGTTCACAAAAATAAAAATTGCAATAAATCCAAGTAAATCTGTACAAAATCATATTTTAGCTAAAATTTAAGCTGTTTGAAGGTTCCTTCCCTAAAGCGAACTACAACTTGTAGAATTTATTATTACTTCAATTAATTTTCAAAAACTGAATGTTGTTATTCCGGAAAGTGAATTGTTTGATTTTTCTTCTTTGATAGAGGCACGAGTAAAGTTTGCACAAACTACCAGCAAAAAGAGGTTGATAAAGAACAAAGAAGGTACGGATACAGTCTTGAAAAATGAGGTAAGCAGTCACCAACCATTCATTCCGACGTGTAGAAGAACAATTTGAAATTGACATGTTTGTGAAAACAAATGATATGTCGTATATATCAATACAGAACTATATTAATATCCAACTTCTGAAATGCAATATAGAATAGCTAGATATAATTATAGATACGCTCTCCCGAGCTTTTGCTTATATGAAACAAATGTTGTGATCTTCATCTTTTTGGAGTGTTATATCGAAGTAAGTACTTATGAGGAATGTGAGAGCACATACTTTATGTTCGCCATTGGCTGGTAGAATCTAAATTCGCCAGGTGTTTATTTTGCTCTTTAACTGTGTATCATATGCTGGTTTAAAATATTCCCTGTCATGATAAATTCGCCCTCATTACAGAGAGCGAAAAGCACGAAATTCAATTGCAAACATTTTTCCGGCAAAGAGTACATGTTTATCTGATCATACATGTCCACTGTATTAGAGGAAAGGTTCGGTTTGTAAAAAACAAACAAGTCCTGATTAAAATAATAAATTGCTTTTTTGTTATTAAATGAGAAAATAGCGTTTCCAACGTCCATAAAAGGAACATTTTATTCCAGCACGTCAGCCTGACATTCGATGGCACCAATGGGCGTCTGAAGAGAATGCGAAACCTCAACAGTGATATAGAGATAGGCCTGCAACAAGGCTTTTACTGCTACCAAGGGCATACAGGCAACAACACCGAAGACATCTTTCAGGCATCAGGTGCATACGTTTTTAGGCCAAACAGTACAAAAGCATTCAAAAGCAAGCAATTTGAGAAGTCCTACGTGAGAGAGGTAAGTTTTTCTCCTCCGTTTTTTATTTTTTTTATTTCTATATATGTTTTTTGCTGTTGTTCAATGAAAAGTATCATCAATGATTTTGATAAAATATTTGAACAATTAATTATTTGAATATTGCCAAAAAAATCAAAAAAATAATCACAGTTTAAACACGTGCGACTCACAAGGCTGCTTTAATTTATTTCAATACAAAATTATTTTTGAGGTTGAAACAGTTTTAAAATGTACGACTCATAATGGCAGCTTCAAGTTTTTTCAGTATAATGTAATTTTGAGGTTTTAACAGTTTTAAGATGTACGATTCATAATGGCAGATTTATTTTTTCAGGGGAGGGTTGTTCAGGAAGTACACCAAACTTTCTCTCCATGGGTAACACAAGTTATCCGTCTGTATGAGGGTGAGATGCATGCCGAGTTCGAGTGGACAGTCGGGCCAATTCCAATTGCGTAAGTCATTCTAGAACCAACTCTGTCCCCACACCCGAAAAATAAAATACTGGGAAAGTCATATTAAAAAGGCACATATTAATTACCCTCTTTCATTGTATATCGATATCCTCATATATCTTTACAAGTTTATCGACATATTTACTCATATGCTTTTGGGACGACCGACTTCTGGTTTGGCTGCAATTCGTTTAAATGATATTACCTATCGATAGGTAAAATTACAAGTCATCAAAATATGGTCGATACCATGCTTATTCAATATTTTATTGTGATGAAATATTAATATGTTATTAATTATAAGGGAAATAGGTTACACAATTAACTTAGACTATGTATAGATTAATGGGAAGGTCAGAAATAATGCTGATTTGACATATTAAATAGTGCACATCTTATGTAAATAAAGCCTGCGAAACATTTCATCAGTTGAAACAGAATGTAGCATGTTGATTTAATCAATGAATATATCTGAATGAAAACTTCTAGTGAAATATAAAGGTTTTACAGTGAATATAAAATTGATACGTTCTACTGAGACAAATAACGGTTATTTTCACACTTAACCGTCCAACTGAATACTTGATTGTAACGTTATGATATAGTGACGGTGTTGGAAAGGAGGTGGCATCTGCGTTCCTTTCCACGCTGGACACAAAGGGATCCTTTTACACTGATGCTAATGGCCGGGAGATCCTAAAACGACAGTAAGTTTGTACGCTACATGAATATCTAGGCATTACTAACAAATATATTGCCAAAATATAATCCGGAATGCGTTTTTAACTTAAACATTAATAATCTTGAATGAGAAAATTACTATTTAATAACTTGTACGTTAGCTGAACATATCGAACAATTCCAAGATATTGATATCATGATATACGTTCATTGACTGAAGTATAAGTGTCCATGGTAAGAAAGTTGCACGAGTAAAATTACTTAAGTAACAGATATTGTTATAGAGTTAAATCAATAAAAAAATCAAAATGGGCAGGGAATTCACATGGGTACTGATCGTAAAACATTTAGATTTATCTCCCTTCCACTGCATAAGATTTAATAACAGATAGTATTAGACGTGCTATTTGTTAAATATTTAATGACAAATAATTATACATTGCAACAAGTTACGGGTATAAATGACACAATTTCATTGACAAACCCAGTAGTGTAATGTGTAAATTGTTTTATCTAAATTCGAACAACAAGACGGAATGAGCGAGCCACTTGGCTTTTGAAACAGACGGAACCCATTGCTGGAAACTTCTATCCTGTTAACAGCCGCATTTATGTGAAGGTAAGACCGTGCCTTTTACATTGTTCTATTATATTTTGTTATTTGCAATGTCAGTGTACCGAGATGATACATCATAATAGTTAAAAGGAGTGATGTATATCACTGCTTATTGTTAAACTATAAGAAACCATTGAGAAAGTGATGCTACACTAACAATTGTGATAATAGGTATTTTTAAAACTAATATTATACAGAGGCACTATTTAATATTATGTTGTTGTTGTTTTTTTATTACAGCATATCAGTAATTTTACATTGAATTAACAATACAATAATACTTTTATATTTAACTCAGTAAAACAACCATTATCGCTGAATTATTACAACAAAAGACATCAATCGGTACTGAGGTGACAGCGAAATTATACGGAAAAAGAAACCCTCAAAAATACGTTAATTTAAAGAATTCCACATAATAAATAGGTATAAAGTACATAAGTTGAATTAATATTTGAAGTACAAGAAATATATCATATACATCCTTTTAGAATTAGGATCAAGAGCACTACCCTGTCTTCTACATTAGATTTGATCTCGATCGCTACTTACAACATGACCAACAGGGACGACGTACTTATGAAGTGTACGATAAGTGGTTTCCGATCGTAAATTTTCAATCTCATAGTAGCACTCCCCTTGCTCCCAACCTCCAGTGTGATCATGTCTTAGCTAATTCAGCATTCAAACGCTATCGCCTATGAAGTAGTTGTCGACTGCTGACGGAAAATTTACAAAAATATGGTTTCAAAGAAGCAGGTTACGGTCTTCGTCACAATCATCGGGAAATATGTTATTTCTGTATAGTTACACTCATTCCTATGTCTTGTTGTTTCGTTTGGTTCATGTGCCCATTAACCATGAAAATAACCTAATAACGTATTTTAAATTCAAAAGCCGATTCGTCAATATTACGTTCTCCTTTGTTAAATAGCAGCTTTGTTTCTACTTTTTTTGTGAACTGGTGACAGGACGAGGCGCTGGGTATCCAGTTGACGGTTCTTACCGATAGGAGTCAGGGAGGCAGTAGCATCATCGATGGAGGTATTCAACTGATGGTAAGGTCATAACTTAAAAAAACAAATTAGTGTTCAATTCAGCATATCAGTAACTGACGTAATTGATTATTAATTCGTTGACAGAAATGACAATTAAATATAGAAGCGATGTGAGGCTCAGAGGTAAAATATTATTATGCAAACAACAAATTAGTGTTCAATGTTAAATTGAGTATATCCATAACTATCGTAATCGAATATCAATTCATTGACAGAAATAAAAATTTGATGATAGAAGCGATGTGAGACTCAGAGGGAACATATTGTAATATCGATATATAGACAACATGTGATATGACCGATAAAAAAACCCAAAAAAACAAAACAAAAAAACCCAGCACTATTCAATGTTCTCGAGTGCTAAGCACTATAGTTAGTATTTTACTATTCCGAAATACGAGTGAAGTGTATTTCATACTGAAGTGTGTACAATTATTTATTTATTAAATTTCGTTTACTGTTTATCCCAACTACTTGGTTGGAAGAGAGCCTTCCCAAAAATGACTTCAATGATGGCGGTATAATCACGTGACAGTTTCATAGCGTCGAATTAGATCAGAGTTGTTTGACGATATTTGATTATTTGTTTAGCCGGACAAAGTCTACTAATTGTTGGTTTTATATATATTTGTTTATCAAGCTTAGTTGGATATTTACGTAACTGATAAAATATTCATATGTTTGTACTAAATAAACCTGCAACATCCAAAAACATGCAATTTGTTGGGATAAAAGTTATTGTGGTTACAGTGATAATAATTCAATAAATTGTGCTATTACATCTCGATATCAATTCCTCGTTATTTTAATACATCACATTTACAGGTACACCGGAGACTGTTGTATGATGATGGACTCGGTGTCGGAGAACCCCTTAATGAGACGGGTCTTGACCATAAAGGGCTAGTCGTCAGAGGTACCGTAGATGCCAATCATCCCTGAAGATATTCAAATATAATTACGATATATACATGCATGTATCAATCTCTAACGGTACATACTGATGCGCCATTTTAAAATCCACCCAAAATTCCCTGTGTAAAAGTTACATTGAAAAATATTATTTGCAATTGTTAATGTTCCGAAATGTCGAAATACATTCAATCACAAGCAATATTTTGATATTATACAACTTCTCTAAAACAGGTAAACATTACGTCTTCCTTGGAGGATTCGAGGAATCGGCTGCATTTCACCGCAAAATGGCGCTGCGTTTGTATATGGCACCCTCACTGTCGTTCATTCCTTATGTTATGAAGTATACCAACTGGACCAAGTACTTTCAAACACAGGTTAAAAAACATAATATATCATACTTTTTCCATCTAATAAGAAAGACGTCTTTGAAAGTATGTCATTACTCTCGGAATAAATAGAGGAGACGCATCACTAAAATATACGTTACAGTCGATCAGGTCAATATTTTATTAATATTCATGTATTTGCTTCTCACATTGATAATTTATATGTAAAATTGGTTTTATATCTGTGGTAATTCATGATGTTCAGTAATAATTGTGTTGTCCATGAGTTTTCCTTATGTTATTCCGATCCATCTCACAGTTAAAATATAAGTATTGTATTAATGATATCCACGTAGCTTTAAAGTATTGAAATATCCAACCAGATGTTTTTTTTTCGATTGTTACGTTACTTTAATCTATTTTTCGAGGCGACATGTACAAACTTATCAAGAAGATAGTTGATAGGCGTAGCATGATGTTCAATCCGATTCACATACCATCTTAAATAAAATTGTTGAATTGAAAGCAAAAGAAAAAAGAAAGAAAAAAGGTTCTTCATTGAATAAGAAATAAAATAAATCTATATATGTATCAATGACTACCTAAAGAAAATAAGTAACTATCCGTTTCTTGTATGCTTATGGTTAGTTTTATCATCTGAGATATTTGCTTACATTAACGACAAATTATTCATTACATTGTCCTATGGCATTTTTTTACAGTGGTCAGGCATTAATTATACCCTACCTGCCAATGTACACTTGCTGACACTCGAGCAATGGGGAGGGCCGGGCGCTGTCCCCTCCTCGTCACAACCCTATATCATACGACTGGAGCATATATTTGAGAACGGTGAACATTCACAGTTATCGAAGGATGCAACAGTCAACCTCCAGGTGCGTTTGTCTATTTTTATTTTTATACTGTCCTTGTTTTACTATCACATCAATCATTCAAAAAAGAATTCAGGGCTTTAACTTCAAAATAAAAACAAAACACAATTTTGTAGTTTTCTTCCACGATTTTATCCAAACCGCACTCAACAATCTGCATTATTATAAGTATTTAGTTGTGTTTACACGCAAACTATGACTGCAAACATTATGAAATATCATGCTTACAAAAAGAAGTAGCCTTGCTTGATAACCTCGGAAACCCTTCCTTGACATTTGTCAATGTTTCAAAAAACGAAATACTAGCTCATCACGCTTCTATTATACAATCTTTCCAAATATCTATTGATGATAAGGTACAAACCTGCCTTGTTTGTATTTGATTTCGCAACTTTACCTAACTCAAAGCACTCGCACAACCACATCATTTGTATATGTGATAACTTAGTTTTTTAGCTAATATCTTAAATATTTGAAGCTCAACACTAGTGCAAAAAGTCTAGATTCAAAGATGCATACCTAACAAAGGCTTCAAAAGGCATTTTCGACAGGTTTTAATAGCATAAAAGAGCGGTACAAGCTTCTGTTTTCGAGAACCGGAAGTGTATAGAGCCAAACCGGTGAAGCGGGCCAAAAACACCCCTAACGTGTGAAGCTGCCATTGCATATTAAATAAAATATACTCAAACTTTATTTTTTTTCAAAAGTTACATATCTGTAAATAATTGTTTTTAATAAAACATCTATCAGCATTACACCTTTAAATTGCTCAAATGCATTGCATTTAACGTGAATAAATTTTAGATAGGGATTGCAATCGTAAAGAACACTTTACTGATTGTCTGGTTACGTTGTCCGAGTCCTAAAAAGAGGCGTTTGATCACCGGTCGCAAACATCCTGCTTCTATTCTTATAACCATTTTAAAGGTAAAATTATTTGTTTTCCTCATTTGAAAGTGACCTTGTTATGATAGATTTTTTTCCAAGAAAGGCGAACGAAGATGTAAACAATTTTTTAGCATATCTGTGGAAAACTGAGGATGAATAGTTAGAATGATTGAGTGCCTGTTTGATATTATCTTTGTTAAGATTAGGCGGCTTGAATTGCCAGTAAAACTGTAGATATTCCTATTCGAACAAACTGATTCCCTATTATTGTGAATGTTGTTTTTCATATGAGGCTGAAGAGCTTTTCTCCCACCCTTCACAGGTGTGCATCCCATTTTATCCGGGAAAGATCAACTTGTCATCTCCTAGGGGGAGATAGCCTCGTGCCGATTAGCTATTGTTTAATTGTGACGTCATTAAAATGTGTCACCGGTAATTGTGACGTCAACATAAGTAAATGACGATATGTATACCCTACATGTGTGTTTCATTTTACAAACATGGCAGACTACTGTCGGTGGAGTTTTGACTGAAGTAATAGGATTGGAGAAAAATAACCATTCCCTACGTTAAGGGTGTAACAGAAATCTCCAACCCTCGGGGTGATTTTATTGGTTGTCTAACCCTCGGCAGAGCCTCGAGTTAGACATTCAAAATCCATCGCCCCTCGGCGGGGATATTTCATCATCACACCCTCAAGGTAAGCGATGATTCTATTAATCAAGACTTGACAATCTCCTTCACTTGATCTTTCAGATAAATTACCGATATGTGTATGTAAGTTACAGCTGAGTTGAATTCTAAACAGAGGGGGAAGGCAGGATGATCGTCCAAGTATTTAGCAGAGGAGAGGGTGTTGCCTGCAGTTTTCACTCATATTTCGTTGCTTAGCGGGCATATGCAAATTTGTTACTTGGATTCGACGTAGATGTACATAGCGGGTGTTGTCGATGAAGCAGAAATCGCCTATCCTTAAGAACGGTTTCATGTGAATGCTCTCTTTTTGATATTTTTGCCCTAGTTATATTAATTTGGCGTTCAATTTACGGTTTACTTTTGTTGGTTTTGTTTGTTTGTCTTTTTGTAAAGGCCTCTTTCCTATACGAAAAGACTAATACACATAATTAAATCTTATGGTATCACCCAATTACATTTGTTATTTGATAAAGTTTCACATGCTGTTCTTATCGGTGGATCATCGGTGGACTGTTTATGTCATGTCATTTCATTTTCCCTTACATTTACTTAAACAGGGTCTGTTTGTGACATTCACTGTGGATTCGGTGACAGAATTAACGCTGGGAGCTAATATGGCTTTGTCGGATCTTCACAGACTTCAGTGGAACACGACCGACGTCAACATGAATGGTAGCGTAAATCTCAGCATATCTATTTACACATTTACCTAAAGTATCTTGATGATATTCTCAGAGAATAGAAAGAGTCACTGTTAAGTATTTGTATATTGAAATATGTATTGTATATGTCTTCGGGTAGAAGGGCCTCAGTGGCCAGGTGGTTAAGGCGTCTGACCGTATGCGATCACTAGCCTTCCACCACTGGGTCGCGGGTTTGAGGTGTTCGTGCACCAGTCGCCAGGTACTGACAGCATGTCGGGTTTTTTTTCTCTCCTGGCACTCCGTAATTCCTCCTCCACAAAAACATGGATCGTCCTTAAATGACAACAGCTGTTAATAACACGTAAAAACAACGAAATAATTTTCATATCGTATGATTTATATTACATACGAGAGTCACACAAATTACACATATTCTAGAAACAACCAATTTGTGACAATTTTTGTATTTAACGTAATTCATAACTATAGATTATCACGCTGTATTTTCAGTGTTTGTCAGGAGAACATTTTTTTTCATCGCGAGCACGTGGATAAAATCGAGACGCCACCGCAGGTGGACTCAAGATTTTAACTACGTGCGAGCAATGAGAACATTTTGAGAAAATACATTCTCAAGTGCTGGAGAATGAGAAAATACGTTCCCGAGTGCTGGAGAATGAGAAAATACGTTCCCAAGTGCTGGAGAATGAGAAAATACGTTCCCAAGTGCTGGAGAATGAGAAAATACGTTCCCGAGTGCTGGAGAATGGGAAAATACGTTCTCAAGTGCTGGAGAATGAGAAAATACGTTCCCAAGTGCTGGAGAATGAGAAAATACGTTCCCAAGTGCTGGAGAATGAGAAAATACGTTCTCAAGTGCTGGAGAATGAGAAAATACGTTCCCAAGTGCTGGAGAATGAGAAAATACGTTCCCAAGAGCTGGAAAATGAGAAAATACGTTCTCAAGTGATGGAGAATGAGAAAATGCGTTCCCAAGTGCTGGAGAATGGGAAAATCCGTTCTCAAGTTATTCTCAAGTTATTCTCAAATCGTTCTCAACTTTTTCTCATACTGACAACTAATGATAATGAATTTATCATGCTACCGCTAGGTGGTATAAGGTAGTATATAGATGATAATCCTATTTTTTTATCGACACCTGATTTTAACGACATACTGTGACATTCTGAAAGATTGTATACCACAAACCAACTGTCTATAACACTGGTTTTACCGGGATCCTACAATATATATTACCAAAGGATCCCGCTATCTTACATGTCAGGGAGGTGAGACCATATACCTCTCAACACGGTTTGTTAGGGTGGATGCTGCGTTATCTAATACAGATTTTACATAAATGCATCTATACGAGATTCTTTTCGTTACAGACGCTCCAGTGTTACCAACGGACCAAACAGACAGTCTTGTTGTCAAACTAACGCCAATGCAGATCCGGACATACCAAGTACAGATCAAAAGTAGGACTTGATGTCATTTATCACCACAAGTTGCACCATTATGTTGACATTGCAATTTGAAATATTTCTAGCAGACATGGTCGCCAGAAACATTTAGCGTGTATTGAGTGAATTAAAATAGACAAAGCACATATTTGTAATCTCCTTTTACTTTTCTCTTGACATATTAATAAACTTTATATAATACTACTAATAAGTGTTTGTTTTAGTAATGAACATCATTTTGAGTTGATTTACCTATTGAATATTATAGTGGTAAGTTTCATGTCGTGGTGAATTGAATTATGGGGTAAACATAATATGCGATCACTATTTCAAACCAATATCCGGAAGAAAGAGAAAACAAAAAGCAGCAGATGGCAGTAATTCGCCGAAGCTTCTACATTGTATGTGAATGTGTTATATTTCGGGACATTTCTTGTAACATATTATTATCTATTTTACAGGTGAATATATTATAATCATCAGGTGCAAATCGAGAGTTTACATCATTATATTTTCATCCCGTTTATGAACGTGACTAGCTATTCAAGAATTTGGTTTAATTCAGAAAATTACATCACAATAAATGCTTGCTGTATATGCTTCCCGGTAGCACAGCTCGATGACACATGTATCACACCTTTTAATACAAAACAACTTTAACACACCCTTGTTTGTATAAGGTTTAAGTTACTAAACATAACGAAATAGAAAGGGCATTCTAATAGTTCTAAAGGGCGTTTCAGTTTGGTTACATAATACTTAAATTTCTTTCATCAAAATAAATAAATATCGGGAACGTCGGCTTATCAGGTGTCAAATATCATTGTGATATAATGTCAAATAAAACCGATTGGGTTATGGAAATATCATTGATTTGGTTTAAAAATAACAAATGCATTTGAAAACTCAGATATTTTACAGAATATATAGTCAAAACAAACAAATAATAATGGTTTTCTAATCCTTTTCTATCGCGTACAACTATCTAAAATTAACTATTATGTAAGCATGTTTATAAAAATAAAGTTAATCATTCATGCTGTCAAGAAATAATGATATTTTACATTTTTGGCATGCCTTGTACGCGTTAAGTCTGTTACCGAGGGATTCTTATTCATACTTTATATCAAGTTTAATAGTTTTTTCAAATTAAGGTAATATTCAGGTTAATTTTAACCAGCTGTTGCAAAAATAAACCACAACATGTTCCAAACCTGCGCTCGACGTCATTGTTACGACGGTATTTTTTCTTTTGAATTAAACAAAAAGAAAAGTTTCATAAGCAGGATATTGAATGTTATTTGGCCTTGGTCCTGCTTCTCTTGTGTAACATCGTTTGTATGCAGTCATCCCACGCAAGCAATAAATCCACACGACAGTCAGTTACCCTTACTCATCTAAAGTTCACCAGTCTGCACTTTTATGTTTATTATTCAATGGTTGCATTATTAATATGTTTTAAACCGACGGATTGGCACGTCTTTAAATGAGCAGGGCTTCCTTAATTTGTCATTTGCTAGTATAGTAGACCAATGAAATCAATTAACCCCAGTATCATTATATGGGTTGAATTAGATTGCAGAGGATTGGTTGAGTTATCTAACCAGTGAAAAGTCTGCTATCACTGTGCTAAAAATAAGTAAAAGATTGGGTGTCACTTAACAAAAGAAAATGCAATGACGCCGACAATACGTAAGACAGCGTTAATATAATTCGATATCTAAATATGGTAGTAAATAACTACATCACGCAAAACGCGAACAGGAAAACAGATGCTTGATATCGTGTGGTCTTTGCGTTACGTAACTAAATTTTTAACTGGTTTCAAAAGATGTAACATAGATACATTCTAACTGAAAAAATTGGTACTATTTATCACCCTTCTGATACATTACGCCTGACGTGTTTAAAGGTACCGATTTATGTAATTTTACCGAAAAAATGTATAGTGCTGACTGTAACAGATATATCACAAAAATGTCGTTAGATCTTAAAACGTAGTTGTGTAATTACAGGATAGCTTTATAAAACCCGGGGCGGACAATATACGCCTGTCGAATGCCATATAGTGTTTTATACTTTCTTACATTGAAATAAGATCTGCATCATTCTAAGAATGGTTAGCTGACATGCTATAAAAAATGAAGGAGAAAATCTCCGAGCAATAAATCAAATACGGAAATGAACAAAGGGCAAGAACTTTTGCAAAAATTTAGCCTACTAAGTTTCAAAGAAAGCCGTCAAATAATTGTATGAACAAAGGGCAATAACTTTTGGAAAAACTGTCAAATCAAAATTCTGTTCAGCGAGACACAACTTCATATCATGATTATAATGTATACCAAGTTTCAAAGAGTTCGGTCGAAAAATGTAGGAGGAGATTGCTGGACAAACAAAAGTTTACGCCGGCCGGCCGACAACCCCATACCATAATACTTCCGTTAAACATAGATATTTAATCTTATATACATCTTACTGCATCTGTCAATGTAGCGTACTCGTATACAGTAATATCATCCTATGGCATCTCGTATCTACTCAAAAACCACGTTGTTGCCGAGCTAATGGAAACTGATACGGATGATATCACTTACTTTGTTGGACACACAAATATAAAATGTTAAGTTATTAGTATTCTACAGCTATACGTTTGTAAGGATTGAGTGTTATATGGGAATTAAGCCTTGATGTTACTTTTTGTTACCCATATATCATATCCATCATTATGATAGTGTATTAAACAAACACAATAAAAAGTTAACAGTGATATAACATAATCCAGATAAACCACAGACGTTATTGTAATAACATTTTTATTACTAGCCAGTAACAATGTCTGAGTTTTCTATATTCACCAATGCCATCTCGTTTAATTGTCAATAAAATGTTTTGAAATCATCAAAAACTGGTAACAGCTTTGTTGTAATTGCAATGATTTTACACAATATCACAACTCTATTGTTTCTATTTTTAAGAACTTTTTTTTTATTGAAGAACATGAACTTTAAGTACAAGCAAAAAGCAGTAAGTAACAGATGCTTGGCTGATGGTGGATGGACGTAAAGCTCGTCCTCGCCTTGTCATCCTGTCTCTCAGACGTCTAAACGTATGGACAATTGTACATGCCCCTTTAAATATTAAAAAATTGTTAGAGGATAAGGATGCCATTTCACGGCGATTCCTTGTTTGGTATAATTTTATCGTCTATTCCGATAAAGTGGTAGAAACAATATATATAAACAGACGGTTTACAGTGGTGAAACAAAATGGTTAGAACTTGATGTGTTTATCGGCTAAATCAGCTCACCTGATTGAATGGAATCTATTATTAATGAGAACAGGTACACAGTCGCGGGCTTTTCTTTTCACAGAAACAGGTTCCACCTAACACCCGTCGTCTCGTGATCGTTCGCACGACCGCCTCGCGCTAGCCACGTGGCGTGAGATCGTCATATGAACATCATGAATGATAGGGTGTATACGGCTGATTTAACCACTGAAATTGATATGACAAATATTGAGATGAATAGGTATCGCTGCGCTATTTGGCCAGGAGGTTTGTCACAATGGGTAAAGCAAGTGTATATAAGTAGAGTATAGGACCAGCGATCCAGGTACCCTGACACGTGGGGACACGGTTGGTATTTCCTTAAGGATGTCCGCCCCAATACAGGCAAAACCCATGTGAATCTCAATATAGTTCCTCATACAAACAGTAACATGCCCTTAATTTAATTTTGGGTTTAACTGTAGTTGGACTGGGCCAGGAATCATAAACTGATTAGGTAGCCTAGTTGCTTTAAGCAACCGTAATGTCAGCAATGGTCCTTGGTTGATGTATTTTCATCTTTATTATTAATTCATACAAGTTCCGCGAGGTATGGTTATCTTTTCAGAAATTGATTATAAAAATTATTTTCATGCAGTTGAAATGTTTCAAAAGCATAATTTCAGAATTGGCAGTAAAACGAAGATCCTTATTCTGATGTTTTGTATTTATCTTTGAAGCTCAACAAGTCATTTTGCTACTTCCATCGAAGGAAAAACTATTTATAGAAAAATATCGATATACTGCCTCCATTTTCACATAGACATGTCGGTGTTATGAAACATTTAAGTAATACGTGGAGTGAAAAATATATAGGACGTATTCAGAAGAAACGGAAAAGGAAACTTTGAACTATACTGGCGGTAGTTGAGGTGGTAAATTAACGAGGGTCATTATATCGAGATTTAACTGTACTTTCATGCTACACAACAGTATTAAAAAGTACTAAAGAGTACCCGGATATTATTCAGCCAAAAATGTCCCTGAAAAGGAAGGCAGTTCCAAAACTGAGGAAATTGTATTTGATTGGTTTTATTATACTTCCATGCTACACAACAGTATTGAAAAGTAGTAAAAGGGCAAAGAGTACCCGGATATTATTCATCCAAAAATGTCCCCTGAAAAGGAAGGCAGTTCCAAAACTGCTTTGTCATGCATTGTTTTCTGAAACCTTGTGACACTTATTTCAATATCAAATGCATGCACGTGTTATCTGTAAGTCAAGCAAAATGTCATAATGTAAAAAATCTTTTTCACAATGCAACCCAAAGAGGTTAATGTTATTATCATATCAAAGGTTATATAATAGGCCATAAGGAGGATGACATTGCGATATTCAAACATAAAATATTTAAAAAAGAAGTAAGGTATGTTAATTGAATGTTTCCAACCGCCGAGATTTCAATATGACTTACAAATCCGAGCGAGACTTGGTGAGATAAAAAATTGTATTGTTACTTCGACAATAGACCCTACGGTAGCCATATTGTCCCATTCCTATAGGGTGTTTACGCCATTGAGATGAGTCCATTCGGCGAGACGGGTCGACGACCAGGGTGCTGACAGGCCTCTATTGAAGGGGAGGAGCTAATAAAAAAACACACGCGATCGCGCGACTCTCCGTGACCATGCCTTTTCCCGAACGTGTGACCAACGAACGTAAATATTTGGTAGGGATAGGATAAGTAATAACTGATATTAGGTTATTTCTACACCGGTGGGCAACACATGAATACTTCTGTCGATTAGAAACGCCCATCATACAAAAGACTGATGACTTTGTACCAGCATATTCGATTTTATTATTTCTTTCATTATTGCATTCTTGAATAATTAGCAGTCACGGTCATTTTGTCCGGAATTTCACGTTTATTTTGAACTACAATGGATAAGTAATAAACTAAGTATTAAAGAAAATGATACAATGATGGCTAGGTACAAGCGCAATATATATTGTTGATACATATAATTGTCAGGTTTTTTATACATTTTTTTTCATTACCAAATATTACTAAGCAGTAATCGACAACACAATACTTCAGAACATTCCAAACATCCATAGGGGTTTAGGATGAAATGAACCTGCGGCATTCCGATGAATGATCGTAAAAATTACTAATGCTGTGTCACCTGCAGAATCGTAGTGTCAATCCTATATTACGCTGATCCTCGTTTTCTTTCTTGTCTTTGTGTTGTAGGGTCTCTTTGATCAAAGTAATTTCAAAAATACCATTTCAAACACTATACATATAAATAAAATTATGTTTCAGTATTATTTACAAAGACATAGTTACACTGTTTCTGATATTCATCTGTGCCGATCTATTTCCATAGCTGTCGACAGTATCAATATAGAAGCATCGACCTTTGATGATAAAGCATTTACAGTCTATGTGAATATTTGCTTACGTCATTTATATTGATTGTACATGCAATATCAATACAATTCAACGCTCAGATATAGCACTTTTGGAGTAATGTCGTAGAAATAGATGCTTGTTAAAATAAAGCACAAATTAAATCATGTATGTTTGTTTTATGTAAAATCCAACCACCCTCCATAGAGTATTCGTGATATACAACATTACAATTATGACGTCATAATAATGATGACGTCAACACGGTGGCTATATCATTAAACGTCCCTCTGAATGCCATGTGAATGTGGTAAGGTTTTATATAATGTCTACGCCTTAGAATGGTAAATATATAAACTTACCTTAAACGATGTTATCAAGTGACCTTAGCTTTGGACACTGTCGTCATATGACCTTGCCTTGACCCTTCATCGTATGGCCGTAAATTTATGCAATGTTGCACATTTTAACAATAGCGAATTTACGAAATCAGTCTCCTCCGTCGGGCCAATTTTAGCGACGACATTAAATATAATTCATTTACCTGTAAATAATAGAATCTAGAGCATTTCTTTCTTGAATTAACAATCTATACGTATTGCAAGGGTGATTAACAAACATACAAACGATTGAAACTCGGTAATTTCAATATCTTCTGATAGTTTGTAGTCGAAGTTATTTAAATGAAATTGTCATAGTCTATGGGGACGCAATATTTGCAATCATTTACCAGGAAAACGAAATACGTAAGGACCTTTTCAAAAATCAATTTGTAGATATTTTTCCATGTCCACAACATTGATTCTAGTATATAAGGTCCTTTATTCTATACTTCGCCTTCCTAACCTCAGCGGCAATTCAAATGTCATGCTTTAAACTATAAACAAAATGTTTTGCAATGTTTGTTGATTTTGTTCTTTAAATGTTAACATTATTTATTAAAATTCCCACAACTGAATTGTATTTAGAAGGGGTAACCACCGGATCGATGTTGACCAACTGTCGTCTGCGAGTATTTTTAGATGATGTGTTAGGTGTCCATTCCTATTCACTACTTGTAATCTGTCACCATAATTTGTAGTAATTGATTATTTGATTGACAGCCGTTTTACCGGAGAAGGTCAATCTTTAAGCAGCTTCATTTCATCATAAAGGCGTGCGACTGGACATACCTCGGCCCAATACACACGATCTAATTAATTCGCTCCGACAGAAACCTGTCTCATCTACTGGTATAAAAGAGTAAACTATGCAGCATTGTTATTAAGTATAACGCTTTATATACACGTTGTTCAACACTAAATAAACAAAAGTAGCTGGTAAAATATTCACACGGTTACGCTCTATGCAGCGTTATAGATTTCATTGTAAGCTTTGATATGTTTAACAAGGCACATGATATTTTAAATGAGCGTTTTAAAGTTATTCTATTTTCGTCGTTAAGAAAATTAAAATTATAGCTACGACTTCTTCAGCTTGAAGAAGCAAAATCAATTATGTTACATCCACTTAGTAAACACAAATTGATAGCAATCTGGCGTGGAGGACCTCTTTTGTTCGTTAATTGTATCTTTATGAATGAAGTACAGTAACTAGCCTATAAAGTATGCTTGAAACGTTGACATTCATTTTTCAATTCCAATGTTAATTGAACGATTTTTGTTGTTGTTTATATTAGATAAATTCTGAAATAGAAAAAATACAATATGTAATTGTCATAGAAGTGGTGAAATGATTTTAATAGAGGAAACAATATGGGCAACTGTAATCGTCTCAAAAAGGAGTCCCTTTCCATGTTTTCTCAGGCTATCGCGTGTACACCTGACCTTCACAATTACAGAAATGACATCGGGTGTTACCTGCGAAATACAGATGTGTCTTAATCACTAAAATTAAAAATATGTTATACTAACCATCAATCGCGTTGAGCCATAGTTGATAAATAAACTGTATGGCAACAGGAGTCTTGTTTAAATCAAAGGTCAGACTGTTGCATATGGTTAACGGAGGTCAATAGTCTGTTTTTGCTCTGAGAATTAGGCTTTTGAGCGAATTAACATGATACAAATTTGTTTGATATTAATTAAACCGAACAAATACAATACAGTGTGTCCAAACATATTACAAATGAAAATCATCATTAATAACCAGTGACACCCGATCCGAACAAAATAGACTTGGTAAGTATGGAAGTATTATATTGAACATTTTAGAAATTATTTTTAACAAAGAATGGATGAATAGATCCATACAATATTCCACTTCCCTAGTTCATTATAAATTGAATATAATATTTTTAAAGTTTTCTTTCTTCATGAGGCGACCAAAGTGGTTGTTACAAACTCAATGTTCCTCCCCAAAAACAAAAAGAACGAATATAAACATTACTGTTTAACTATTCCATAATCAATAGAAGTAATTATCTACGTTGGATCATAAAATGGACAAAAAAAGCGATTGATTGAAGTCTTTTAAAAACCGTTGAATTGACTCTTAGAGTATACATTACTTCCTGATGAATAGTAGTATTATAAAGAAAAATGTTAATATATTTAAAAAACAGCTGTAAGTTGAACAAATAGCTATAAATCGTGCACCTCAGTGCTAGCATGAGGTTTGAGACATCGGTCTACTCGTGGGAACGGCAGAGAGCGTGTGAGCGATGTAGGACTGCGAAAGCTGATAGGTAGACAGCTTTTGTTTGGGACACGAACGGACGATTATGGAAGCCTCACCTTTATAATATTTACCCGTTCTGGTGGAAAATTAAATGAGAGTTTATGAAGATATTCACGCTTGTCTGGATACCTACTCAGCTTCATAATACCTTACGCAGCACCCTAAATTACGAGTATCTATTGAACAGAGTTTTTTTTCTCAGTACTTTAATCTGTCATAAAACTTAATTAAGGTTTTCAAAACTATGACAATACTGTCATTAGAGGCTAGATACAGATGGTGTCTGCTTTCTGTGTTCCAATAATGTACAATGGTGGATGTATAAAGGAAACAGACAGCATTATACCAACAATGTAGTACCAACAACCCAGCAGGCAATGATTTTAAAGCAAATAAAAAAGAGTTTACTCATGTTAATTAGTTTTACTTTTTCGTTCTCACTTTTAAAGCTAAGACAGAGTAAAGTGTTGATACCTTAAAGTTATTTTCATAAAAAAACGTAATTCGCAAAACATGATAATTTACAATGCTGCCAAACTCTTAGACTGACCCCCGTCTCTAGAATATTTAATTATCTAGATAAAAAAAATTACTCTAGTAATTTAATCACTTCAATGTCCGATTTCAGCCTACGTTCTTAATTAGGGGTAGACAAGCTAGTAGTAAATGCAGTTGAGACATTCTTCATAAAAACTTCGGTGCTGGTTGCCAGTCTAAAAAACTCTACAAGCCTTAAATAAACTTTTTATCATTAAAAACATTGAGGAAAATTGTATTCTGTTAACAAAAATATTCTAATACTACAACTTTCAGTAATATTAACAAAACGTAGTTAAAACATTGACATTGACACATTGACAAACGGAATTCTTTAAATTCAAACAAAACCTATGATAGAATAAAGACGTGTCAGGTTTAGGAGTTGTGAGTCAGTGATGGATTTTACCTTAATTATAAACAATATGAGAGGTCGAGGGTATTAGGATGTTACTGAGCCCAAAATGTCACCTCACAAAAGGACAAGGTATCGCCAAAGTTTAGGCGATATCATTTTAATTGACTCCTATATAAAACTGCTATGAATAAGGACAATATAATGAAACGCGTAAAACCAGCTAATTTTATTTATAAAATGTGTTCTTATCATATCTGTAGAAACAACAGGAGGACACTTAAGTGTCAATAACACAATGATTTAGTTTAAACAATATTTTATTTCATCATTTGCACACTACATTACAATACAGTACAGATACAACGAGGATCGGAAAACAAGCTATAAGCTTATATTAATTCCTCTCCTCTAGTACAGTTGCAGCAATTTACATGGAGATTTACACACATCATTGATGAGACGGACAAAACATCATCAAAATAATGGAAAAAATACTACAGTTATACATTATTTGAGTGCTAGTAAATGACATTGACAACGAGCTGTTTCTATCATATGATTTATATGAACATGCCATGAAAGATTTGACGAAAACCAAACACCAAGATGTTTGTAACTAGACACTTCAGAAATAATACTATTATTTAGGTAAACATCACCATGGTCATGTTTCAAGGCTTTACGACTTATAAGTAAACTTTCGGTTTTGTTTAGATTAAAAGTTACCAGCCCTTATCAGCTCATTCTTGAATAGTATTAAAATCATTATTTAAGATATTTCTAGTCACATTGGGATCACGCACTATTATGTAAAGAAATGTATCATCTGCAAAAAGATTACATCTTAGATTAACAATAATGTAAACAAGAAATAATAAAGGCCCAAGTATTGATCCCTGCGGATCACCTGCCGTAATAATTTTGAGATCTGAAAATTTCACGCCTAAAACTACCGTTTGCTTTCTGTTTTCCAGGTAACTTTCAAACCATTTGATAATTTTATCCGATAAACTCGCTAATTTCAGCTTGTATGTCAACCGTTCATGCTTCATGCCAAACTCTGTCAAACGCTTTACTTATATCACAGAAGACTACACGAATTTCTTTACCAGAATCTAAAGCTTTCCCATTATCATTTGTAATATAAAGTAATTGATTTACAGTCACCGAGAGTAAAACCAGATTGGTGTTCTGTAAACAAATGTTTTCCTCTGGGAAAATTGTACACATGTTTAAAAACACAACGTTCTATTAGCTTACCGACAATACTTATGAGAAAAATGTGTCTGTAATTAGAGAGAATAGTTTTGTGATCTTATTAAAAACGGTTGTCAAATTAGCAATTTTCCATCTGTCTGGATAAATACTATTATTTATAGACTTATTGAAAATACTACAAAGTGGCTCACATAATTTATCTTTCCCTTCTTTTAAAAGTTTACCGTGTATTAAGTCAGGACCGGTTACCTTTGATACACCAAGAACACTGATTGCATCGCTGACATCTTATGGTGTTATATTGAGTGTGTCTAGATGTGGGAGAGGAAATGCATTGTCTGAAGGAAGTGTAGCTTGTGAACTATTTATAGTGGACTGTTCGGAGAAGTAGGTGTTAAATGCTTCAGCTTTACATTTATCATCGTTGTACAATTCCCACGTCATTACATAATAAAGGAGGAACAGAAGAAGATCTCTTTGAAAACCCAGTAAACTTGTTGGCTATTGTCCGTCATTCCCGTGAAGAAGATTTTGTAAGCGTAAGCTTATCAGCTAGTTTAGTAAAATAATCTGCCTGAGCTTTTCTTATAGCATCAACACAAGAATATTTGAACTGTTTAAACTTATTCCAATGAACTTGGTTCTGAGTACGCTTAGCTTTCCTATGGATACGTTTTCGTGACCTTATTAATGTTCTTATACTATTGTGCATCCGAGGGGAATCTTGAGAACGAACAGTAATTAATTTGTTAGGAATTGAAACTGAAGCACATGCTACAGTGTAGTATGGATTCGGTTAAAAAGTTGACTGCATCTTGTAGAGAGGAATTTTCTATATTGACTCGCCAGTCGATTGCCCCAAGTTTGGTATTGGACAAATTTGAAAATGTTACTAATATTCGTATCAATTGCTAGGTCTATAGAGTGTTCTTTAAGATGCCATAACTCATTACTAGAGTTTGGAGGTCTATAAAAAGTTCCAATGACGATGCTAGTATTGTTTATACTTAACTGTAGCCAGATACATTCAAGATTAATAACTTCTCAATCATTACGTCTATGAACATTTATATTTCTGTTCACATACACTGTTTTACCCCCGCCTATGCGGTTGTATCTACTATTTAGGAATGGTGGGTGGAATCTATCAGATAGCAAATCAGCCATGTTTCAGTAATAGCAATTATATCAAAATTTTCAAGTTCAGGCATGATAAAATCTATTTTAGGTAACAGACTGTGTACATTATAATAAACCATTGATATATCACACCTGTTATCAAATGACACAGTACTATAGGATTAAATAGAGTCGGAGTCGTTCACTGACGGACCGGGGTTCAGTTCAACGTCTCCACAGCGATATAGCAAGTATACAAACCACAAAATGTAAAATGATATAATGGAACAAATGAACAAATAGTATAGTACAGCAACATGTGAGATTTGATGCAAACAAGTATTTCATACCCAAATTAGAATTCAAAACTGCCACTGAGGTATGATTTTAACTCTCAATCGATAAAACTGGGGCAACGTTTAAACAATGGAAATATTTAGATGGATACCATTTAAAACGTACCAGGAAAACAAGACCTGGCCCTGGATCGGCAAACGATCTGAAGTCAAAAATTAGTTTTGACTTAACCGATCATAAATAATGTCATGAAAGTGACGCCATGCGTGATTGACTTTTTTTCTTAGATTGTTTCATGATCCCGAGACCAGTGTCCGTATTCATGAAACCGTTCTCGTGCTCACGTATAAATTTTGTGCTCATACCTTATATCATGTTCCGGTTTTAAATCAACAAAACAATCTTGTTTTGTCAATGATTTGGTAAAACTTTGAAGAGACTTAAAGCCGAATTCTGTTTTCAACGTTTCCATTGACATTTTGATCGTTTGACATGATTTTAAGCGAGATACAAGAAAGTTGGTTCGAGCACATATTTCATTCTTGAGCATGAGAACGGTTTCATGAATACGGGCCCTGGTGCTCCGGTATGGTACCAAGACTTGCAATGAAATGACATCAGCCTGTGCTATAACATGGCATTGATATATATTTTCCCGTAGAAGACAACACAAGCAGAGGAGAAACGATTACTCGAGATTTAAATTGATTACAATACCACTACTGAAGCATCATCAATACAAATAAGTTGAATTAAGGACTTGCTCAACAAATATGAAGACAGCAACTATAGAAATAGAGCAAATTATGACAAATATAAGCGTCTATGATCCGTTTTAATTTTAAAAACATCGTTTTAGTGGTACAGTTGTTTGGATGACATTTCTAATTAAATATCAAATTACTAACACAGAATTAAGAGATATTGATTTGGAAGCGGGGAGATCTTTTGGAAAGTTTTAAAATTTCGAAATAAACAAACAAGACTAATGATCATGCTATTTTGAACTCTTGTTACTTTGCAAACAGGGAGCCTATACAAATGAGAAGAACACTGTTTCGAAAAAACTACATTGTACATGAAATCATATTTCAACGATATATCTTTAAATCTCATAAAGCATGCACCGGTATCATGTTGTACAAATAGAAAAAAGTGATAATTTAGGTATCCCGCGGTATTTAAAGGTATAGTTGCTATGTTCATCAAACAGGATTGTGAGCATACTATATATGTACGGTCTGAACTTTAAAGACATGGCACGCTCCACAGCGTGCGTCTCGTTCTACACCAGTCTTTGTCTTTGTACCTGTATCATCAATGGATATCGTGTTCATAGCAACGGTTTTTTTTCTTAGTGCAATAAAATACAAGCATATCATGACTATTAGATAAAAAAAACATATATGATGTATATCTGATCTAGCGCGTGACTGGCAAACGACTAACACACACCTGCCGTTAATCAGATTTCAAGAAGACCTTCAGAACTGTTTCGTCTCGTGTGGTTTACCGGCACGAGCCACAGCCTCACGACAAACACTTACGTGACGCCTGAGCAGGACGTGATAGGCGTACATAAAATAATAAACTAAATACATATCTGCTCAAGTAACATTGATGTTGTCCTGTCAAAGGGATTAGTGACATGATGGCTGCTCATTTCATGGGTCGCCACATTTTAGACACGGAAGATGGCAGCATACTGTGAAGCTATACGGAACTGAAATTGAAAAAATTCAGCTTCATTATTTTCATAATTTGTATCGCGAAACTATGTGACATGATATATACATAGGATATAGGATGCTATTTGTTGGATGCTGTTTGTAATGTATATGCGTTATTTACTCTAGGCACGCATAACCGGATGTGGGTTGTTTTGTTTTCATTAAATCAGATACATTTCAATTTATATTGGTTTTCACAACGTTTATACCGGATATCTGGATATGTTCCTTGGGTTATAGTTGACCTTTACTCCCTTAAAAATTAGTAACAGGAAGTATCGTTCATAATGTTTAACATAGTATAAGCAGAAACGGGACCAGGATTTTCCAAAATATGTCTGGAAATTATAAATCATATTTATCTTGGTATAACAAGTATTTACTGAGCACAGTGTAACATATACATGTATGTTCTAAATAAAACATAACAAATACTTAAAACAACATAATATAACTTTCTTAGTATGCTATAGCACATACTTGCAAAGGACAATACAACAAACACTTTTAATACAATAAAGCAGATATTTGCTACATATGTAAACACAACATAGCAAAAAATAATTTAAAAAAAACCACTTTACAATAAAACCTAATATTTTATAGCTTCAACACATAAAATAGATTAACAATGACTGCATCAAACGAAAACAGGAAGTGAGAAAATACTAAACCAAACAAAAAGGCGCCATAAAGTCATTAATAAATCTAATAATAGATACGGAATTAGAAAATGTTTAAGGGTCCTTGTCCCACAGCACTGTGGTTTTTCGTAAATACAGTAACTTTTTTTCTGAATTTCGTTTTGGACATACCTGTAGCATAGTTATGACCATGACACTTCTGTTGACCAGGTAGCTCAGTGGGTTAGAGCGATAGTATAACATATTAAAGTCCGAAGTTTAATCCCGGTTTAGCCCCGCTGTATTTGTACACTTAGAACATTGTTTTTGGTTAAATTTGGTTTATTTCATCATTATTATTTTCATAAAAAGAGCAATGATTTAGTATAGGTATATAGATAGTCATGCCGGAAAAAAAACACAGTTTCCAATAAGGAGTTACATTTTTTGACAGTGGTACGGGGATCCTTTAAGTCAGTAGACCACTTACAATACGTGATGTCAAATCAATGATAACGATTAGAATATCAGCTCACTATGTTGTTAGTTGTGTGACATATTATGAATCAGAGGTCGTTTTTTTGTGATGTGGTTTTATTTAGAATAATAGAGGAATTTGGTTTTGTGTGAGAGAGATGGCAGATTATGCTGTATATAATAAGACGATAAAATTGCTTACGTTTGAAATCTAAGTACTTGCATTGTGCATGCCCGTCACACGTACCGGTATTTTCGCCACGTGCCATGCATGTCCTATCGGCTCCAATTCTAAAGAAGGTTTGCAAAGGTAGCGCAGTTTTGTATAGGTTTAATGAACAGTGATAAAGTAATGACAAAGTGGCGTGTGCAAAGCTGCAGATTTCTTTGGGCTGCGCAGGAGAAACATGTCCAAATGTCTAAAAACCTGTAACGATAACACGTCGTTAAGCATTATCTAATACGTTTACATTACGTCTCTATTCTGTTTTGCAAAATGATCATTCTGTAAAAGATGAAGTAACAATTAAACAATTCGATGAAGTGACAGCACCATTGTGAAGAAATCATTATTGCGTGAAGATGTCACGCGCTGTGAGGGATCATGCTTTTTCTATTGTCTGGTGGATTTATCTCTGAATTAAATGGTTTGGAAATAAAGAACGGTGAAAGACAAAGGTAGACTTATTCAGCAGAAATTGACAATGAATTTGAACAGCATTGTTATGTATTTAAAATGTTAACTATCTCTCTATCAATACCTTCTCTACCTAATGTACCATGTGAACCAGGTAACGGATTATCGGTGATGGGTAAGAATGAATCCCTGCTGGCATGCCAACACCAATACACTTTGCTTGCCAACACCTCAGGTGCGAAAAGGTAGACAATGTATACCTGTACTTCTTTATGTTCTAATTTTCTCCATCATTGCATTTCAAAAAAATCTCCTAAGCCAGGTATAATCCCCCCCCCCCCCCCCCCCCCCCCCCCCCCTTACTAGCATTTCAAAACTAGGATACTGGTCCAACTTGCCCATATAATTACTAAATCATGCTGATAGCGTACAGAGTATGCAATGTATACATGTTGACTAGAGATGGGGTCCTTTTGTACTGTTCTCTGTTCAAAATCAAGACATAGACTCATGCTAAAGCCTGTGTCCCTAATCAACAAATAGGACTACAATCGTTTTTAATCATTCGTCGCAAAAATATATTGAAAGGTGCCTTATTTTATGCAGAAAAAGAGAGATTGAAATTGAAAAAGGGTTTAGTCCCATTCTTTCCGGGAGAAAGTACGAAATGGCACAAATCGGCCACCGTAGCAGTCAAATTATTGATATAATACGAGCACGTGCCAACGTCTGTAAGCTTATATTGGACAGAGGAGCTTTATTTCTTTATGAGTGAATCAACAACTGTGTAACTACATATACTGTTCTGAAATCTATATAAGTATAGCCTAAATGTTTATATGTTAAATGATAATTAGCCAAGTACACATTCGAATGTATTGTTAATATGGATGACTACGTGTACCTATTTTCTGTCAAGCTGTGCACAGTACTACACAATGTACGACATCAACAAACGTACAGATACAGATGTAACACTACTCTCGTAATTCTTTTAATCATTCTTTTATGTATTTTTGTTCACTTTATGTATGATTGAAAGGTGTTGTTTGAACAAAATATCTATATCTATCGGTACAATCTAGCTACTGTACCATTTCAATATTTTTCTGAATCTTTTGAACTTTTATTTAAAAATAATACATGTCCTGATATTTATTTATATAGTATTTGAAATGTCTTCAAATGGCACAACGAATTTAAATCATTTTTGATAAATGTTCCCAGGAACAGATACTGTTAACATTTTAGATGTGTTATTGTCGATACGGTAAAGCTTGCTTTATGACAATAACTCTAAATGTAGGTTTCATAATAATTTCAAAAAATCAATACAACTAAATAATTTATGAACAAATGCTATTCTTTTTTATAAGATATTCTGATTTACACAATTGTACAGCATCGTCAAGTGAATCACCTTCTTCGTACATAGAAGACAAATGGTAACAATACCGTTATCGGCTCGAAGCGGGTCGATACAAAGCGGCGCCCTCAACCGCATACAGGTACAGGCAGGTGTAAAGATTGCCGATTACACTAAATAAAGAGAAATCCCACTTTCCTTAATACTTACTAAATCGGGTTTTATGATAAAAAGATTTTAGGGACAGTGCTTGGTTTGTACGCTAGCAGTTGGGAAGCGGACAGGTGACTGACGACGCCTTTTGAGGGTCTGACGAAACGGTTCGAAGGACACACTTGAGTCTTCGTATGGGATGGATGACGTAGACATTTGGTCGGATAACATATTCGGAACACCTCTATTGACATTATAAAATTAGAAATGAGATTAATTTAATGAAAAAGCTGCAGTGATAGAAATATCAGTGTTCAATAAAATAAATATATTAGGTTATGCATTTCAAAACTTAGAATATACACTTTAAAAACATGTTTTACATTTTATTCTTATTTATATTACCGTATCAGCCGTAATTAGCGCCCCTCCCTATAAATGACACTCCCTCTTTTTCGGGAGGAACTTAAATCACGAAGGCCCCCTCCCCTCCAAAACTTATCTAGACCTGATCAATTATTTTCAATTCTTACATTTTAAAGCAAAGATTTATGTCCGGTGATCATGGCAGGACTTCATGTGAAGTGAATAAAACATATAATTTGCAAACCTCCAGCCACAATGGGTTTCCCATTATAAGTATTTTTTTAATTATCCTAATAAGCGTTCCCCTTTTAGCCCCTCGACGCTAACTAATGCGAATACAGTAATGGGTTTTGATATCTAAGATTGCATCAAATTAATATAATGCTATTACGAGAAATGCGTGATAATATCATAATGATCTCGTGAGATATAACAACTTACATACTGTACAAAGCCTTCACAATCTGTTTCCTATCAGATAGGTAACATTTAGCTCGTTGATCATACAAAATGTAGCTGTTGTAATACGTTTTGATATATTCAAATAAAAGGCATGCGTGGTTGGTGCAGACGAGCTTTAAAAGTAAATTAGCCAAGTTCACGGATTAAATAATAAATTTATGTAGACTACGTATCAAAAAGAATGGTTTTATTTTCTAAAATATGTTTATTATTCCAGTCGACATCTAAAACAAAATGTGATGTCTTTCGTCTCCCTGTACCATTAACAAGTTGGATATTGCTAAACAAAATCTTGCAAGTAAATGAACTTTTATGGGGCTACACTCCATTTGTATTATACTTTTGGTCCGAGCAATAAGCAAGGATGGGTAAAACCAAGTCCTTCTTTCAGAACCACATAAGATGACTAACAATCATTATAATTCAAAATTTTACGAGTGCAGTGAAATATCGTTGTTATGCTCTTCGTTTTATTTGTCACTTCGTTTACTGCCAACATATTTCGATGTCCACTTTTCTCGTTTTATATAAAATTCCTCTATATATTTCTCTCAATTTATCGCCAAACCCCTTTATAATGCCGGCACTTCTCTGGACAAATGGTGGCAGTATAACGAAGTTTTACTGTAGTGTATTTTCATGGTCATCTGTAAAGGGTCGAAATCATTCCTTTAATACCTTTGCATGCTTACAATTATATTTACCATTACCTTGTAGGAGATTTTATTTGTTTTGTTAGTTTCCTTTTAGTTTTGCGTTCCAGTTGACGTAACAGCTGTTATTGTGTTACATTTAAAGCACACTTCAACAAAGGGGCGGCCATATTAAAAAGTTCTTCAAGGACGTATTGATACCAGGTGAACTAGTTTATTATTAACACCGATACGGATATAAAAATGCGACGTATTAGACATTCCAGTGTCTTGTTTGAATAAAGCACTTTATAAAAGCTTTCAAATCTTAACTATATCTAGATTTGTATTTGCAAAGAGCATGCCCCGCAATGAATATACAAACACATTGAAACATGATATCGTAAACATGTTTTCTCCTTTTCGAATTAAAACTTAATATTGGCTGTTTATTAAATGCACATTTTCAGATAAAAAACTTTCTTTGAAACTCCAAATATATATGTGGAAATAATAAAAGACGCGTGTGGCAAGCGTGCTAATGGGGAACAGACGCAAACCGGATAGGGCAGAGGGTGATGTAAACACGCATATTAATGAGGTACAAGGACGGGAAGGATATGGTATTGGATCACACTTTGTATGGGGTACAAGACAGGCGGAGAGAGACTATCAATTATGTGGGGTATAAGGCAGGGGGAGAGAGACTATCAATTGTGTGGGGTACAAGGCAGTGGGAGAGAGACTATCAATTGTGGGGGGTACAAGGCAGGGGGAGATAGGCTATCAGTTGTGTGGGGTACAAGGCAGGGGAATAGAGACTATCAATTGTGTGGGGGACAAGGCAGGGGAACAGAGACTATCAATTGTGTGGGGGACAAGGCAGGGGGAGAAACACTATCAATTGTGTGGGGTACAAGACAGGGGGAGAGAGACTATAATTTGGGTGGGTACAAGGCAGGGGGAGAGACACTATCAATTGTGTGGGGAACAAGGCAGGGGGAGAAACACTATCAATTGTGTGGGGTACAAGACAGGAGGAGAGAGACTATCAAGTGTGTGGTGTACAGGAGAGAGAAACCCACTTATTATTTGAAATCCGTACCTGATATCGGTGCAGGAGAGGGAGGAATGGGTGGTTAAACCATACATGTACCTGGTGTCAGTTCAAGAAAGGGAGAGGTAGAACCAGCACTTGTATCGGTGCAGGAATTGGAGGTCAAAACCATACCTTGTGTAGGTACAGAAGAATGAGAGGTAGACATATGTGGGGTATAAGGCAGGGGGAGAGAGACTATCAATTGTGTGGGGTACAAGGCAGGGGGAGAAACACTATCAATTGTGTGGGGTACAAGGCAGGGGGAGATAGGCTATCAATTGTGTGGGGTACAAGGCAGGGGAACAGAGACTATCAATTGTGTGGGGTACAAGACAGGAGGAGAGAGACTATCAAGTGTGTGGGGTACAGGAGAGAGAAAACCACTTATTATTTGAAAACCGTACCTGATATCGGTGCAGGAGAGTGAGGAATGGGTGGTTAAACCATACATGTACCTGGTGTCAGTTCAAGAAAGGGAGAGGTAGAACCAGCACTTGTATCGGTGCAGGAATTGGAGGTCAAAACCATACCTTGTGTAGGTACAGAAGAATGAGAGGTAGAACTACAGCTTGTATCGGCTAAGAAATCGGAGGTTAGACAATACCTGACGTAGGTAAAAAGGACGAGAGGTAGACGGGAGTGGGAAGTTAGACAATTCCTGGTGTAGGTACAGAAGAATGAGAGGTAGAGAGGAGTTGGAAGTTAAACCTTACCTGGTGTAGGTACAGAAGAATGAGAGGTAGAGAGGAGTTGGTAGTTAAACCTTACCTGGTGTAGGTACAGAAGAATGAGAGGTAGAGAGGAGTTGGAAGTTAAGCCATACCTGGTGTAGGTACAGAAGAATGAGAGTTAGACAGGAGTTGGAGGTTAGACCATACCTGGTGTAGGTTGCAGAAGGATGAGAGGTGGACAGGAGTTGGAGGTGAGACCATACCTGGTGTAGATCCAAAAGGATGAGAGGTAGAAAGGAGTTGGAAGTTAGACCATATCTGGCGTAGGTACAGAAGAATGAGAGGGAAACAGGAGTTGGAAGTTAGACCATACCTGGGGAAGGTACAGAAGAATGAGAGGTAGACTGGAGTTGGATGTTAGACCATACCTGGCGTAGTTACAGAAGAATGAGAGGTAGACTGGAGTTGGAAGGTAGACCATACCTAGTGCAGGTTACAGAAGAATGAGAGGTAGACAGGAGTTGGAAGTTAGACCATACCTGGGGTAGGTACAGAAGAATGAGAGGTAGACTGGAGTTGGATGTTAGACCATACCTGGCGTAGGTACAGAAGAATGAGAGGTAGACTGGAGTTGGAAGTTAGACCATACCTAGTGCAGGTTACAGAAGAATGAGAGGTAGACAGGAGTTGCAGGTAAGACCATACCTGGTGTAGGAACAGAAGAATTAGAGGTAAACAGGAATTTGAGGTTAAACCATGCCTGGTGTAGGTACAGAAGAATGAGAGGTAGACAGGAGTTGGAGGTAAGACCATACCTGATTTAGGTACAGAAGAATGAGAAGTAGACAGAAGTTGGAGGTTAGACCATACCTGGTGTAGGTACAGAAGATTGAGAGGTGACAAGGGTTCGAGGTCAGACCATACCTGGTGTAGGTACAGAAGAATGAGAGGTAGACAGGAGTTGGAGGTTAGACCATACCTGGTGTAGGTACAGAAGAATGAGAGGTAGACAGGAGTTGGAGGTTAGACCATACCTGGTGTAGGTACAGAAGAATGAGAGGTAGACAGGAGTTGGAGGTTAGACCATACCTGGTGTAGGTACAGAAGAATGAGAGGTAGACAGGAGTTGGAGGTTAGACCATACCTGGTGTAGGTACAGAAGAATGAGAGGTAGACAGGAGTTGGAGGTTAGACCATACCTGGTGTAGGTACAGAAGAATGAGAGGTAGACAGGAGTTGGAGGTTAGACCATACCTGGTGTAGGTACAGAAGAATGAGAGGTAGACAGGAGTTGGAGGTTAGACCATACCTGGTGTAGGTACAGAAGAATGAGAGGTAGACAGGAGTTGGAGGTTAGACCATACCTGGTGTAGGTACAGAAGAATGAGAGGTAGACAGGAGTTGGAGGTTAGACCATACCTGGTGTAGGTACAGAAGAATGAGAGGTAGACAGGAGTTGGAGGTTAGACCATACCTGGTGTAGGTTACAGAAGAATGAGAGGTAAACAGGAGTTGGAGGTTAGACCATACCTGGTGTAGGTACAGAAGAATGAGAGGTAGACAGGAGTTGGAGGTTAGACCATACCTGGTGTAGGTACAGAAGAATGAGAGGTAGACAGGAGTTGGAGGTTAGACCATACCTGGTGTAGGTACAGAAGAATGAGAGGTAGACAGGAGTTGGAGGTTAGACCATACCTGGTGTAGGTACAGAAGAATGAGAGGTAGACAGGAGTTGGAGGTTAGACCATACCTGGTGTAGGTACAGAAGAATGAGAGGTAGACAGGAGTTGGAGGTTAGACCATACCTGGTGTAGGTACAGAAGAATGAGAGGTAGACAGGAGTTGGAGGTTAGACCATACCTGGTGTAGGTACAGAAGAATGAGAGGTAGACAGGAGTTGGAGGTTAGACCATACCTGGTGTAGGTACAGAAGAATGAGAGGTAGACAGGAGTTGGAGGTTAGACCATACCTGGTGTAGGTACAGAAGAATGAGAGGTAGACAGGAGTTGGAGGTTAGACCATACCTGGTGTAGGTACAGAAGAATGAGAGGTAGACAGGAGTTGGAAGTTAGACCATACCTGGTGTAGGTACAGCAGAATGAGAGGTAGACTGGAGTTGGAAGTGAGCCCATACCTGGTGTAGGTTACAGAAGAATGAGAGGTAGACAGGAGTTGGAGGTTAGACCATATCTGGTGTAGATACAGAAGAATGAGAGGTAGACAGGAGTTGGAAATTAGACCATACCTGGCGTAGGTACAGAAGAATGAGAGGTAGACAGGAGTTGGAGGTAAGAACATACCTGGTGTAGGTACAGAAGAATTAGAGGTAAACAGGAATTTGAGGTTAGACCATGCCTGGTGTAGGTACAGAAGAATGAGAGGTAGACAGGAGTTGGAGGTAAGACCATACCTGGTGTAGATACAGAAGAATGAGAGGTAGACAGGAGTTTGAGGTAAGACCATACCTGATTTAGGTACAGAAGAATGAGAAGTAGACAGAAGTTGGAGGTTAGACCATACCTGGTGTAGGTACAGAAGATTGAGAGGTAACAGGAGTTGGAGGTTTGACCATACCTGGTGTAGATACAGAAGAATGAGAGGTAGACAGGAGTCGGAGGTTAGACCATACCTGGTGTAGGTACAGAAGAATGAGAGGTAGACAGGAGTCGGAGGTTAGACCATACCTGGTGTAGGTACAGAAGAATGAGAGGTAGACAGGAGTCGGAGGTTAGACCATACCTGGTGTAGGTACAGAAGAATGAGAGGTAGACAGGAGTCGGAGGTTAGACCATACCTGGTGTAGGTACAGAAGAATGAGAGGTAGACAGGAGTCGGAGGTTAGACCATACCTGGTGTAGGTACAGAAGAATGAGAGGTAGACAGGAGTCGGAGGTTAGACCATACCTGGTGTAGGTACAGAAGAATGAGAGGTAGACAGGAGTCGGAGGTTAGACCATACCTGGTGTAGGTACAGAAGAATGAGAGGTAGACAGGAGTCGGAGGTTAGACCATACCTGTTGTAGGTACAGAAGAATGAGAGGTAGACAGGAGTCGGAGGTTAGACCATACCTGGTGTAGGTACAGAAGAAAGAGAGGTAGACTGGAGTTGGAAGTTAGACCATACCTGGTGTAGGTTACAGATGAATGAGAGGTAGACAGGAGTTGGAAGGTAGACCATACCTGGTGTAGGAACAGAAGAAGGAGAGGTAGGCAGGAGTTGGAAGTTAGACCATACCTGGTGCAGGAACAGAAGAATAAGAGGTAGACAGGAGTTGGAGGTTAGACCATACCTGGTGTAGGTTACAGAAGAATGAGAGGTAGAGAGGAGTTGCAGGTAAGACCATACCTGGTGTAGGTACAGAAGAATGAGAGGTAGATAGGAATTGGAGGTTAGACCATACCTGGTGTAGGTACAGAAGAATGAGATATAGACAGAAGTTGGAGGTAAGACCATACCTGGTGTAGGTACAGAAGAATGAGAGGTAGACAGGAGTTGGAAGTTAGACCATACCTGGCGTAGGTACAGAAGAATGAGAAATAGACTGGAGTTGGAAGTTAGACCATACCTGGTGTAGGTACAGAAGAAAGAGAGGTAGACTGGAGTTGGAAATTAGACCATACCTGGTGTAGGCTACAGAAAAATGAGAGGTAGACTGGAGTCGGAGGTTAGACCAAACCTGGTTAGGTACAGAAGAATGAGAGGTAGACAGGAGTTAGAGGTTATACCATAATTGGTGTAGGTACAGAATAATGAGAGGTAGACAGGAGTTGGAGGTAAGACCATACCTGGTGTAGGTACAGAAGAATGAGAGGTAGACAGGAGTTGGAAGTTAGACCATACCTGGCGTAGGTACAAAAAAATGAGTGGTAAACAGGATTTGTAGGTAAGACCAAACCTGGTGTAGCTACAGAAGAATGAGAGGTAGACAGTAGTTGGAGGTTAGACCATACCAGGTGTAGTTACAGAAGAATGAAAGGTAGACAGGAGTTGGAGGTAAGACCATACCTGGTGTAGGTACAGAAGAATGAAAGGTAGACAGTAGTTGGAGGTTAGACCATACCTGGTGTAGGTACAGAAGAATGAGAGGTAGACAGTAGTTGGAGGTTAGACCATACCAGGTGTAGGTACAGAAGAGAATAAAAGGTTAGACCCTACACGGTAACAGTTCAGGAGAATAAGAGGTAGAACCACGCTTGGTATCTGTACAGTGGTTGGAGATATATTTTGTATAAAAAGTACAGGGGAGGCTTAAAGTACGATGACTTCCATTGTCGGTACAGAGAAGGGAGAGGTAGGATCATTACCAGTGTCGGTACAGGGGAGGGAGAGGTAGGATCAATACCAGTGTCGGGACAGGGGAGGGAGAGGAAGGATCAGTACCAGAGTCGGTACAGGGGAGGGAGAGGTAGGATCAATCCCAGTGTCGGTACAGGGGAGGGAGAGGTAGGGTCAGTACCAGTGTCGGTACAGGGGAGGGAGAGGCAGGGTCAGTACCAGTGTCGGTACAGGGGAGGGAGAAGTAGGGTCAGTACCAGTGTCGGTACAGGGGAGGGAGAGGGAGGATCAGTACCAGTGTCGGTACAGGGGACGGAGAGGTAGGATCAATACCAGTGTCGGTACAGGGGAGGGAGAGGCAGGGTCAGTACCAGTGTCGGTACAGGGGAGGGAGAGGCAGGATCAATACCAGTGTCGGTACAGGGGAGGGAGAGGTAGTATCAGTACCAGTGTCGGTACAGGGGACGGAGAGGTAGGATCAATACCAGTGTCGGTACAGGGGAGGGAGAGGAAGGATCAGTACCAGAGTCGGTACAGGGGAGGGAGAGGTAGGATCAATAACAGTGTCGGAACAGGGGAGAGCGGGGTAGGATCAGTACCAGTGTCGATACAGAGAAGGAGGAAGTAGGATCAATACCGGTGTCGGTACAGGGGAGGGAGAGGTAGGATCAGTACCAGTGTCGGTACAGTGGAGAGAGAGGTAGGATCAGTACCAGTGTCGGTACAGGGGAGAGAGAGGTAGGATCAGTACCAGTGTCGGTACAGGGAAGGAGGAAGTAGGATCAATACCAGTGTCGGTACAGGGGAGGGAGGGGTAGGATCAATAACAGTGTCGGAACGGGGGAGAGAGAGGTAGGATCAGTACCAGTGTCGGGACAGGGGAGGGAGAGGGAGGATCAATAACAGTGTCGGTACAGGGGGGGGAGAGGTAGGATCAGTACCAGTGGCGGTACAGGGGAGGGAGAGGTAGGATCAATACCAGTGTCGGTACAGGGGAGGGAGAGGGAGGATCAATAACAGTGTCGGAACAGGGGAGAGAGAGGTAGGATCAGTACCAGTGTCGGTACAGGGAAGGAGGAAGTAGGATCAATACCAGTGTCGGTACAGGGGAGGGAGAGGTAGGATCAGTACCAGTGTCGGTACAGAGGAGGGAGAGGTAGGATCAATACCGGTGTCGGTACAGGGGAGGGAGAAGCAGGATCATTACCAGTGTCGGTACAGGAAGAAAAAATGTAGGATCACTCCCGGTAACGATGAAGGGGAAAGAGATAAGGAAGGGAGGGAGATGTAGGATCAGTACCAGTGTCTGTACAGGGGAGGGAGAAGTAGAATCAGTATCAGTGTCGGTACTGGGGAGGGAGAGGTAGAATCAGTACCAGTGTCGGTACAGGGGAGGGAGAGGTAGGATCAGTACCAGTGTCGGTACAGGGGAGGGAGAGGTAGGATCAGTACCAGTGTCGGTACAGGGGAGGAGAAATTGTCGATTAAACCGAATGTCATTCCGGTACAAAACAGTTAAAGCCAACACCTGTAGCATCGTTCATTGGTCCGTGGTTTTGCTGCATTTTACAAACATTAAAAACTAATTAAACCAAACAAAATCACAAGGTGTATAGCGCCACGTTTTATAGAAAGATAGATGATACAACAATATGTATAACAACCAGCATGAATACTGCATTCTTCAATGATCTTATAATTAGATCACATACATCTTAAAGCCCCAAGCCATTTATATATTTCAAGGGGCGTAAGAAGTTATTGGCAAAAACGGTACGTTTTATAATGGAACAGGATTTAAGGTTAGGAAGGCACGCGAAAAGGGATGCAGATCTATTGTGTCCTCAGGAGCAAAGACGTTTGGCACCTGCAGCAGGAAATCGAAACCTAAGATGGAGCGACAGAAACGTGACAGCAGGACTTTACGGAGAAATCCGGGTAATTACTACATCTTACGTATTAATGGTATATCACTGTTCGGGCACGGAATTGTATCAAATTTCTGCACAACAATACATAAAACTATGTGTTTTGAAAGAAATCACCGTATACTTTGATATTTGAAGCGTTTCTGAACAGAATATTTCAAACTGTGTTTCAGCCGTCCTTAAGACTTATTATCCTATGTCCATGAACAAGAAACAAACATTTATTTACTAATTGACCGAGGATGAATGTTTGAAATTCCTAACACATAAAACAGGTTAAGGATTGGAGGTGTTCTGAGTGATTTATTGGCGTGTGTGAGGTAGTGGAAACCTAGTTTTTGACATCCACACCAAAAATTAAAATACAGTAAAATGGGACAATTACTGGGTAGACGATCTGCTAGCACAATGACAAAGGTACACCTTGCAGAGAAATAGTACGAGATTTATTTGATCCCACCTATGTAATGTTTGAAATCTCCCTCCTGAATACTCCTCTTGACACGTCACCGCAGCAATGCCTTAAATGTTCCACTTGTTTTCGCGTCTCTCTGTCAGTTTGTTATAGCAGGCAACATGTCTCCATCATATCTCATCTTCTCTTCAAGATTTAACCAAAGTTGATTTTAAACGATAATGGTGTGTAAAATGCTTTCGCGGGCAGTTTGACAGTTTAAAGTTTCTTTAGTGATTACTGGAGCATGGCTTAAACTATGTCGTAATAAGAACATTTTTATTCATAATGGAAGGGAAATGGAACACAATAAGAAAAACAATATTTTCGGGTCAACTACCGGAAATGTGTAAATGTCTCATTAATATTGTGGTAATATCATTATGGTGAAATTGGAAGGTACATGATCATTGTGTAGTCTATAGGGATTTCAGAAGTGTATCCCTCTCAAAAGGAAGAATGTTCTGGGTCCATTAATGGCCTTCACCCTCTAACATGTAAGCCGCACTGGCTGAACGGACTCTTGTGTATTGAATGAATCAGGATACTGACCCTCCTCGTATGTATACAGTTCCAGTTCTCCTCCAGCGCCAATGCCAACTGAGTGACGTTGATAGGAGAATGTTTCTTCTGTCCAACTAGTTCCATAAATGTTCTATCGTTGAGGGGTCAGGGTTGCATGAGGGTCCTGTTTAGGGAGTGAACACTGTTTGCTGTCAGATAATCCTTGAAATGCCAGGGGTTACGCGCACTTACGTATACATTACTTGAACCCCTGTGAAATGACATGACAACATCAAATACGGCACCTTGTGGATGATACAGGAAGGCTAGTTTGATTCTTTGATCTACATATATAGAATCGCGGGGTAGCGTAACGGTTAAACTAACCGTCTTTGAAGTAGCATGTTGATCCGTTGTTATTTTCAATGGAAAGGTATCAGCATAGCGATTAATTAAGTATATATTATCTGAAACCAATCAAACAGCTAACCGCCAAACCTTCGTTGTTTTCATAACATATTCTAGAGGTGCAGAAAACGGAACGAAGCTTAGCGCCTGGAATTTCGAGGATACTGTCAGAGAATATCAGCAGACACTTTTTGCATGCGACTACACATTGTCTTGAAGAAACTACCAAAAGAACGGTGAGATCCGCTACAACATGATCTTTGTAGTAGGCAGTCGTGAGACTTCCCAAAAAATAGACCGGCGAGTTTTGATGTAACCCCTCCCGATACCATGACCGATCCTCTCCAAAGCGGCCATTATCCCGCAAGCATCTGAGAAGGCTTTTATAAGCTTTACAACTTTTGCTTGATCCCATTGCTTTTCGGCAAAAATATGAACCAATGTACATAATAGCGTTTTGTCGACACGTCTATAGGCGTGACGTCAGCCGTCCGCGGGGTAAAGCGATAACCTTGACTCCTTGAACATGACATTCCGACGTCCTTGCTGTGGGAGCGATTGACGAAATGCGTGTTCAGTCATTGATCACATTTTAATCTGTAATATGACAGATGACAGCCACCTTATACCGAAAGCGCGCAGACAATTGGATCAATTGGGACAAGATGACGAAAAGTATGCCCCTCCTTGTTTCCGTTGCCATAGGACGCGGTTGTGTAGATGCGATAGTCACTTACCCCTATCCTACCGACGCGTCGTTACATGAGGGTGGCCAAGTGGTTAAGGCGTCCGACATTCTGCTACCACTAGCCAGCCCTCCACCACTGCGTCACTGGTTCGAGTCCTACGTGGGACAGTCGCCAGGTACTGGCCGTCGGTCGGTGTTTTTTCTCCTCCACCACCAAAACCTGGCGCGTCCTTAAATGACCATAGCTGTTAATAGGACGAAAAACAAAACAAACAAAACAAAACCAAATATGAGGACGACAGCTAAAACCATGCCGATAAAAATCTGTTTCGAATACTAGTTACAGTTGCTGGCCTTGGTACGGGGATGCTAACGTAGAAAGGTGTGAATAAATAAAACTTCTTAGTAAACTTGTCAATACATCAGTTGTAATTTAGTTGTTTATTTGAATTGATGCGATGTATATGGAAGGGTGTATGTTGCAAGGTGGGTATACCAGCGGAATGAACCTCAAGCGGTGTAGATTACATGGATCTTCACCTCCAGTTTTCTGTTTCATGCTTGGTAGCTCGTTTTCTGCATAGCATGTTAGTTAAAACAGGAAGGAGTTGTATAGGTTTTCAGAGGAACAGACGGGTGTAGCGGAAAACAGGTGTTTGAGAGAATATAATGCGATTGTAACATTTTTCTCACGGTAAAGGTAACCTAACGCCGGCTATAGACTACAGCGGTTAACTTCAGAATTGCGTTTTAGTTTGAAAAGAGGCGGGGCAAATATGTTATAGTGCCATGATCTCATTTTGGTTTGTTTGGTAAAGATGACGATCACTCTAGATCTGTATACGTTTGATACTGTGCTATGTACTGTACATTTTAAAATGTGTGATTGTGCATGTATTGTATAATATAAATAAATAGTGTTTGCTTCAAAACTCTATATTATATGTGCTGTTACACACCTTAGTGTCACACTTTTGTGTGTGTCAATAGTGAAATATACAATCTTGGTATTTACAAATGTATGATGAACTCGCTCAAAGACGACATTTGTGCGTATCAACATTACCATACTGAGAACAAAAACAAGATAATGCTCTTAAATCTGTATTTTCAGTATTTTTTAACACATCTGTTTATGAGTTAATCATTAAGTTAATGATTTGGACACAATTACATTTAAGTTTATATGTTCTATATTAACGATGTTATGAAACCCAGAGTAATTGTCTTATTTCAGTGACTCCAATATCCCTGTGTTCGACACAAATCTTAAACAAAGATCATATTATTTCATATTATTGTTTTGCATGCAACCTACATCTGTATCCAATAGTCTATGTAAAACTTCTCCATATATAAGTAAAATGTTGATATATGAAGAAAAAAGTATACATTATACATCTATATATAAATACAACATACAAGAGTCACTTCTGATGGATTAAAAATAAAACTATCAGTTGTCTTACGTGTATTGTGTTTTTATGTATATATACAATTTGGTATAGTATACACATGACTATAATGTATTTTACAGTGTAAAAGACACTGCAGACTCATTGTCACAGATTAGTTACATGTGACTCTACAATCAGTGTAATTAAAACTGTGTATGCATTTTTTCGTGGGCTTATAATTTTTGTGGTAACGATTTTCCCGTCAAAAGTACAAAGATTAAAAAACTGCGAAATAAATTGGAATTCAACCCAAATTTATATCCTAGAAATATGTGTAATGGCCTTGAATCCACAAAAAATGCATCTTCAGAAATTCGCCATTTTAGCAAATCTGCGAAAATAGGGGCAACGAAAAAAATACTTTCACAGTATATATATATATAAAAAAAAAAAAAGAGAATACCGACGTGTCAACAATACCTTAGTTCTAACTCAAAACAGATAGCACTAGGGGTCGATATGAACACAAGAAAGATTCACATGGAGACATCTGAAAAAGTACGGGAATAATAAGTCCAGGTGTTCCGGAAGGGTAAACGTCTTCTGCTTCGTCGATTATACCCGATATGTAAATGAAGAAAAAACACCCCAAAACAACAGTATCTATGTCTTGAATTGATAACATTTGTGCAAGATGTTTGCTTTTCCGTATAATGATATTAATCGGTGACCTTAATTGTTCTTGCATATTACCAGAAGTCTTGGTACTTCTGATATATTTTTTAACATATTCAATATTTGATAATGAAAACTGTGAATCTTGCAGCGTTACAATTTTCACATATCAAAAACCAATTGCCGATTGGCAACAAGTTGTTTTTTATTAGTTGGTTTTGACAATTATTACGTGTACCTCAACACAGCTTGTATTTTCTGAATATGTTACCATGGTAACACACAATCGATTAAAGTACATCTGATAACACCTATCTGTGGTTGAAAATTATTGGTGTAGAATCTGCATATTTATGTATAAATACATGTAAAAAATTCAAGGGGAATTCAAAAATGGTCCGACACGTCAATCTAGCTGTGTCTTTTTTGTTTTATATTACATGTACATAATTGTACTGTTCATGAAAATCTTGCTTCGCTTACAAGTCCTACACTTCGATCTGTTTTACATGTGCCGTCACACCTGTTAGAGTTTGTTTCCTAAGATATTCAACCTTAAACGGTCACAACAGAATGTAAGACCACACTCTAGATCTCAGTATATGCTTCTATAAACTCTTTTCAAAACTTTGTATGCAATTTTCAGCAATCTAAAAAATAAGGAAGAACCCACAAGTATATTTTTCACCCACTTATGATATGACTTTTCAAGCGATAAAGTGGCTCGAGTTTGTTGATTTGAAAGTTCGTTTTGGTATGTATTTTTGTACACACTAACTGTCGAGATGGCATTTAGTGGGGTATTGATATAATCCCATGAAACGTCAAATAATACCCCCATACATCAGGAAGCTCTCAAAATACACACTGTGTCTCAAGTAGTCCTCACATGTAAACTAATACGGAAACCCGACTCTACATAATATAGCAATGTTACGCGTTAACTAGAATGTTCACGGAAGCTTGTTGTAATATCGCCCCGACACGGGTGGTTACCGGTGGCTACCGAGGACAGGGGACTATCGATACGGAATGTGATGTCACTTACGGGAGAAAGGCCCTGATTTAATGAACTCGGTCCCGGATATTAATGACATCGAGTCATGCATGTTTCGTTGTATTGCTTGCGCATCTGCTCTGTGTATGGTAATGTTTATCATTTAAATGTCATGTGCATGTCGCTTTAAATCAAATTATTTTTCAGATTGGAAACATAGGTCAAGGTACTTCACCTACTATTTTTGCAGATTTAAACCCCAAATTAGTATTATCCCCAGCTGTCACGACCTGTTACCTCGCATAAACAACAAATCAAAAATATTTGAAGAAAAAAATGAAACTAGAAACCGACAGATGGATGGACAGACGAACTAACAGATACACAGACAAAGACAAAACTGACATATACATATACACGCAGACAAAGAACAGATGGACAGATAGAGGAAAATAGAGAGAGAGATAAACAGCCAGGTAGACAAATACGAAAAGTTCAAAAGTTATGCTTTTAAAAGTCCCATACCTTTGGAGTTTGTTGCAGTTTGCATTACCTCTGTCATTCCACAACTGACTACGCCATAATTGTTCTTCATAGATTAAAACGGATTTTTGATTTTCACACATGACGTTTGTTGATAGATCCTGACCACATGGATCCCTCCATGGCCACTTGGGAGTGCTGTCTCACTGTAATGTGATGACCTCGACATGGTATATTTTGTATTAAAACATTCCACTCGACATATATGTTAATTACAATGAGCACAGAATAGGTACTTTTGGTGACTCCATCATACAGAAAACGAAAGCATATGAGAGAAAAAGATAAAGATCCTAGTGTTAAAATGGTCGAAGCACACCAGTTTCGGGTTTTTCAACGTCCCCTACACAGAAGAAGACACAAACTCCCCGTATCTCCAGTCGCCTCATACGACCTTTCCGTGGCATACAGCAGGTCAGTTCTTCCTCTGGACGTTCACAGGTATAGCCGTGACATGCTTGGTAGAAGATAGCTTCTGATTGACCGTTTGATCATGATCAACTTCACAGTTAACGGCTCACGTGTAAAAATTAGGATTCCTCAAAATTGCAGGCGTTATTCTCGCTGACGGTCTCTGCAGAAAACGTAGGTGGGCGTAACCGTGGAATTTCGAGGATGCTCTGGCAGCAAACAATGTCCCTATCCTACACAGGACCCCATGCAACCCTGACCACCCCTCCTCGATAAAACATATATGGAACTATATGTAGTTGGAGAGATTAATAATACTCCTTTCAACGTCACTCCGTTGGCATTGGCGCTGGAAGAGGAATGAATGGAACTGTATACACACGAGAGGGGCCATTGTTTCTATAAACAAACGTCCATTTGACCTCTGTATACAGCAGCCGAACTGTCGAAACATACAAATGTAGCATTACATTACATAGCAAGACAAAGAGTGTATTGTGCTAAGAAATAGAACACACCATGCAAATACAATTATGTATGTGTACATTGCATGAAATGATATTTCAATAATATGGAATAGATAAAGACATTCTTCTTATAAGGGAATGTTGGTCGCATTGCAAAAAAAAACCGGAAAAAACATGGGACGACGTTAAAGCTTTAAATAAAATACATCCTTGTGAAGTAATGCAGAACAACCCCGACCATAGTGATGTTAGGTGATGCATGCAAAGGAGAACACAGTCCAAAGGCACAAGGGGACTTAACAAAATGTATCAACTAATATGAAGTACATTCTTATGCAATAATGCAAAAAAAGCATTAGGGCTCACGCAACAATATAAATATATAAATTGCCAAATCAGTTTATCGTTTACAGTAAAGTAACTGGTATTATAACATTCATAATACAATAAGATAAGATAATCCCTGTGTAATTCTATTAGTTTGACAAAGGAATTAAACTATCCAAGTTTGTGTTTTGGCTATTTAATGATAAATGACACTTATCTTCAGCTTCTTCTAATAAACACTTCTTACATAATATTTGATGTTTTGATATACCAGTTTATCTACCACGCTTTACCAGTAGTTTGTGTGGGATGTATTCGGCTGTGACCATGTGAATGACCAGTCCCTAGACATATCGCTTTGAGTAGCATATGTCGTTAGTGGTCAATTGTTCGTCACGTCCTGTGTCACGGATAACGTTTAATTTAGTTAATTAAATACTTAGGGTAATGGGACCTTACCTGTTACTGGATCTTAGCGTGAACGAACTGTCTCCTGAAATTACAATTGTATCCGATGTTGACGCGTAAGTAGGTTTATTTCACGACAGAAGAAACCATACAATGTCCAACACATTTAAATTACTAGAATGCAAGAGAAAGATGTAAAAATATGTCAGTTGTTCCCGTTAACTGATCAGGTCTAGCTTAAACATTTATATTGCCCGATCTGGTTTGGTTCCAAGGAGTAGACACAGGTTATACAATCGTATCAACTTATCAACACATCCTGCTTAAATACAAATACATGAAATAACAATTATGTAAATCACATTAATGAAATTGCCAGACAGGAAAATGATAAATATTTATTTCTATATTGTTAAACCTTTCAACACCTTTCACTGGACACCATTCAGTTTTGTACATGTTTGAAGATTCCTCCGCTTGATTCAACTGACAGGTTTTCAATTTCATTGAGTAAAAGGACTAAGTTTAAGGGAAGAAAAGATTATTTCTCAAATCTACAGAATAGTGACACTCTAGGAAGCAGTGATTCTTTTTCTTCACATTGATATATACAGCTACTTGCCGGGCTGGCAGGTAGACTGGCGTCTGACATTCTGCAACCACTAGCCCTCCAACGCTGGTTCGCGGGTTCGAGACCTACGTGGGGCAGTCGTCAGGTACTGGCTGTAGGTCGGTTTTTTCTCCAGGAACTCCGGCTTTCCTCTTCACCAACACTTAGCACGTCCTTAACATAGCTGTATGTAGGACGTAAAACACAACAAACAAACATGCTCAAAATGAATCGTAATTAAGTGGGCTATGTCAAATTTTAATACCATCATATAAAAGATATCACAGGGGCCAAATTTTTATGCAATATTACAAACTATGGCAATGAATTATAAAGTTGCTAAATCTAGTTCGCTATATAATTTACTAGGGCAACGAAAATCCCACTTATATGGTATACGTCATAGTTAACTGTCCTTAAAAACTGTATGGTAACTTTGGACAAAGATCTGATGCATAATGTTTCAGATTGTGATAACGCATACAAAATAGATTTGTGATATTTGATTTTGAAAGAGGTATTTAAGTGCCATTAATTTTCTTGGTATTTTGATCGTCTCTTTTATCATTGGATCAAAAAGAGCATTGCTTGTTTGTTTGTTTCTTTTTCAGATTTGAAACAAAATCCTGACGTGCAGCAGATGTGAGATAAGATGGTCGTAGTTCGGATTCACAAAGAACGGGGAACGTCCGTGAAATGGCGCTCGTCTTCGTACGATCGGCGACGACATGGATTATTCACACCGACATAAATAAGGGACTTTAAGGTCATTGTCAGGTTTTTCTTTTCAAGGCAGTCTTATTGATATCTACCCAGTCGGCTTAAACTGTACTGGTATGTAGTGAGAGCGCGAGACTCGCTCTGCTTTTTTTTTATTATTTCCTCTCTGTGCGCGCGTGGCACAGATTAGCGGACTATTGAATATAATATGAACTTAACTACATGTTAAATCCCTTTTGAAGATGGACATACAATACTAGTGATTTTTTCAAACAAATGAAAATCAAATGATCAAAATATGAGCCGTGATAAAAACTGTAGCTCTACCGCATCTGTTTGGTTCGCCTCCGTCCTTGCGAATAGTGACAAGAGGAGGCGATCTAGTCGAGCCAGGTAAACCAATCAGTGAGCACGCTTGGACGGTTATAGTGGCTAGCTATAGTCGGCTTTCACCACCAATTGATGTATTAAGGGAAATCGCATTAGCCTGTGGGGGCGTGGCTAAATCACCTAATCTTTATCATAAATTCAACGGAGCGTAAAAAAAATTAAACGTGAATCGAATGCGCGCTCGTTCAGAGATTTGATTGGTTGAGAGCGGTCGTCACGGACTCCATACCTGGCCGGTTATAAAAGATGAGGTTGTGTTCTATACAGCCATACGCATCTTATATGTCCCAGCTGGTTTCCGAAGGGTTTAGTATCACCATGAATATTTCATTGCTTTGGAATAATACAGTGCAGTTGAATTTCTAACGTTTTCAATCATCTCTCAATTCACCGGGGATTACTTAGCAGTGCTGTAGATAGTATTGCATAAAGGACTTTGTGCGTGCGGTGGTGCACGCGAGGATTCTGTTATATATATTTAAAGACATCATACCATACATCATGATGATGTCATGTGATGGTCAGCTAGCCCTATCATACACTCAGTTGACCACAGTGACCAGTGATAAACAAATAGACAGTACACGGCATGATGTGCCTCTAACGGTTAATCTTGACAGTATGGATATTGGGCGGGAAGATATCGGGGCCGATGGAAGCGAGTTCGGATCTCCATCAACCTATATTCCAAGTGACAGTGAACTTACGCCCTGTTCCCTAGGGACCACGCCGGATACTCCTATGAGTCCCTTCACTGATATTCACAAACATTTCGTTTTTCCGGGAGAAAGTGGTTTCAATCAAAGCGCGCCTCACCATGGACAACAACAGTGTAAAACATCCAGAAAAATAAACTCTTCCTCTGCTCGAAGACGGAATTCCATGACCCCCGGACGGGAAGTATTACGGAAAAGGCGACTGGCGGCAAATGCCAGGGAAAGGAGGAGGATGGAAAGTTTAAACGTGGCCTTTGACCAATTACGTGATGTCGTTCCTTCAATAGGAGACGATCAGAAACTGTCGAAGTACGAAACTCTTCAAATGGCACAGAGTTACATAAATGCACTGAAAGATTTGCTTATCTGAGATTTTACCTGAGATTTTTAAAAGTGCACAATACTTTAAACATGAACATTCTATATTTTTGTATTGTCATTGTGCATCACACCTGTGTTCTATTGCGAGTGGCGTATCGCGTTAGATAGCCGGCCTTGAGGTGTACTGTTACGCCGTACTATTGTAGCAGACATTCCGGGTTTAGTGAACTCCAGGGTAACGATTCACAGCTCACACACCGCACATCAGAAGGGAGCTAACTCCACGTAGACCATTAAATTCCGACGATGAAAATGCGGCATTTTGGATGGTGTCTGTTCATTACATAATAACTTGTTAACAGTCTTCCTTGTCACTTAATTCTTTGCCAATAAACACTGAAATGGAGAAAACTGTCTCGGCCGTGGTTTGTAAGCCGATGGCCGGGTACGTTGCCTAACTAATCGGATCCGGTTTGCGTGTGATACCATCAAGTGCTAATTCATTGCGGACCATTATTGCCAGCATTTACTGCTCGTCTGACTATTTGTGACTTTATAATGCGTGGACACGTGTTGAAGAAACTTCTGTTAGCATTCCAATTTATTCATTGAATGAGAATGTACTATTGTAATTTGTACGCCATTGTTATTTTCAAAGGTAGCTGGTATCTTATTGAAGATAGTACATGTATATTTTTTCTACAACTTTATGAATGCAATTTTTTTCAATGTTGATAGCTTTTAAAGATGACTTTATTTTGTAAATAAAAAATGTTGAATTTAATTATGTGTTTGATGTTATTCTGATTAGGATGAGGTAGAATTATCATGTATTTTCATGAGGCCACACCAAACTCATGACTTAAATATTATTTGTATTTAGACGCTCCAAATACTCTTACACTTCTTCAAAATGTTTCAACAAGTCAAATTCTTATGATATCAGTTTTTGTTTTTGGGTTGACACAAAAAGAATAACAATTCTGGTCCTATTGTACGCTAGCTCCATATTACTGAAGAATATTCCTGAGAGGTTTGGTACGGCATCTGCTCTTTTATTGCTATCGTAATACGTAGAGATTCCAGCTCGAATCAAAAGACAAAATCAGGGGCGTTTCTAGGATATTTGAAAGAGGGGGCGTAGCATAAAATATTTTTTGGACCATTTTTTTGCTAAAAAACATAAAATAATTGTGAAATGCACTAATGTAACGGTTCCTGACTTGGAGTATGTATATTTTATAGTAAAAGTGTCAGTGTTTGACATTTTTTATCAGAGTATGATAAATTGCCGTATTCAATACAATATTAGCACTTCAAATGACTTATTTTTGCGAAATCTGTGTTTGCCAATCGGAAATTCAACTTCTGTTTAGCGAATATTTGCCATTAGACATTACGGAGACAACTATGTCTTACGAACAATCAGTAATTTGCAGTGCTTAAATGTATCCCTATCGGCTGTATTTAAACTCGGCATGTTATTATCAGTTTGTCAAAAGTAAAAATTAACGCGACTGTGAAACGTGGAAACTTGTGCACTGTAACATCAAACTACAGTTGCTGATTTTTACCGTCTTGTTTCTTCTTTTTTTTCCGGAAAAAGACTAGAAATCAAATTCGTTCGTCCTTTCGCCCCAAAGACGGATATCGCGAAAAATCACACGAAAAAAGACGGGGAAAATACTCTCATTTCTGTACACAATTTTCAAGGTACCACGATAGGATATCACATGCAAAAAGGTACCACGATGGGGTATCACATGTAAAAGATACCATTATGGGGTATCACATGTAGAAAGGTACCACGATAGGGTATCACATGTAACAAGGTACCACGATAGGGTATCACATGTAACAAGGTACAACGAAAATAAAAAGAAAGTAATAATATAATAATAATGATAATAATAATAAAAGACTTTGTCTCGGGTCGATAACACTTTGAGTCAAAGACTCTTCTAACAAGTGGTCGACAGCAAAATGTCCAATATTTACAACAAAGACATGTTACCACATGTAAGGGATCGGGTATTGGAAGAGAGTGGTTGTACATAGGCACATGTACCACGAATTAATGAGCAAGTCTTTTTCATGAAATGAAGGACATACTCAAGTAACACGATCAGGAACCACACACAATGGCCAGACACACTGGTATAATGGTTCATTCTTACAAACAATCGAAACGAAACGTTAGTTGTCTGTATGTATTTAATCCGTAATGTTAAGAAACTTAGAAATGGGACGATTTTGCTCTATAATAACTTCACGAAATAGCGAGCTAGGTTATTTTAAACAAGTGATATGTGCAACAATGCATATTTATAAAAGTAAGTTTCAGCAAAAAATGAGTTTAAACGTCCACCTCAAAGTGGGTAAAGAGGGCGGAGGCTAGAGGGAGAGAGAGAGAGTCGTTTGGGCAGCGGTGACTCGCATTTGCATACTGTATGCTCGTGCAACATGCCGCATGTCAGACACACTACTTATGGAATACGTAATGTAATACCTTGTGATGATCGGGAATGTGACCTAGCCTTGAAAATATTTTTTTCCGTGTGTGATAAACGTCCGGGTTGTTCATATGAATTCCTAAAAATATAACAGCGTCACAGCTGTTGCCACACTGCAGGAAGTGGCAAGAAAACCCGGAGGTAAATATGGAGTGCTGTCAAAAATGGGGTCTCTATATGGCGCTACCAATGTAAAGAATGAGCATTTCATATATGTAAAGTTTATCACTGAAATTTAAGGAGCATGGCACTCAAAACAATTTAAAACGGGACACAAAGCATTTTAGTTGTATTTGATGACCTACACTTTATTTCTGAACCAACAACAAATTAAAAAATAAGAATCCATTCTGGACTACTGAAGTATCAAATGTTTCCCCACTTTTATATGGTTCGTTATAGCATCAGAGGTAATACTCTCTCGAGTCACAGTGACAACTAAGGGAAAACTTTAACAAAATCGGCGACAGGTCGTCAACAATCTCATTTTACGACATAGGTATACCCCCATACCTTCACGTAATACCGGAGTGTAGTTAAAACAAAACGTTTGTTTTCTTATTAGTTATTTAACGATTGTAAAATATGACTAGGAAAAGACACTCTTGCACTATTTTATAATTAGGGTTTGCTAAAATTCGTATTTGGATATTGTTGAACACAGACGTTATAGGGCTGTCATTTCGTGACACGGAATCAATACCCTTTTCCTAGCTGTAACGGAGGCAAAAAAATCACTCAACTTGAACGAAATAAATTTTAAAATGCCAATACTGTCAAAATTCACACCTGCATTAATCGATATTTTCTATCACAGATTATTTTTAATTTGACTCAGACTTTTGACGTGTCCATTCATTTTATTTCGTGTTCCCGAATTGGCATTTTTATACCATTACTGGTCATTGAGACTAGAGTTATACTTTTCGGATTTTGACGTGATAATAAAAAAAAAAACTCACTGATGAGATAATTATTGTGGATTGTTTAAACATCCATAGGATGGATCTAAGTGAAACCTTGTGTTCTCGGGATAATTATTATATAGTAATCAAGTTCGTGAATTATTCAAGATTTTGTTGAATATTGAAATATGTTTATTATAACTCATGTTATTAGAAAATGATAAAAGTAGTTCGTTATTAAAGGAGATATTTGATAATAATCTCTAAATGTCCCTGCTAAGTTTTAAGTTTTTTATTTCCGAATGCAAATCAGCATATAGGTTNCAAGTTATATTGTTCAGCAATTCGCTGGATGAAACATTTAATTAAAGCTTACCTGTGCAGATTTTACCTGTAGACCTTATATTGGCGACAGATGTTCCGACATTGGAAGGAAATCGCTCGTGTGGAACGATCCACGTGGTGTATCTACGTTGTATATTTGTACAAGATTGTATCTCGTGCTACTCGCGTGTGACCGACGGTAGGTAATTTTACCTGTAATATACCCGTTGAACAGGTAGAAAACGAGATGAGAGGCTCGTGCCGACTATTACAAATTTCAATAGATTTGATAACTATTCAAAAGTCACTCCTATCCATCTAACGGGTCAGATGCGTTCTTTATCTGTTGATAATTCTCCTCCGATTAAAAACTTAATAGATGTGACGGTTTTAAATATGCCTATTAGACAAAACATAAATTCTTACTATTTTTTCACAGACGCCTACACATCAGGTCTAACCATTTACCTGCCTGACTAGCGCGTGCTGACAAGGTGAATTACGTACACCTGTCAGAGTCGCACCTGATAATTAGATAGGTATGGTAAATAAATAGCATACCTGCCTATACTGTACCTCATTACAAGGTCAAAAATCGAACTTTTATATAGCTAACACACTGAGGCCTGTGTTGATGTTTAACCAAACATGTGTAATAATTATATACAATTATCGTAGCCACGGAGGTTTAGGTACCTAAAATGACCACTTGTCGTAAATTAGAATTTCCTGAAAAAATTCCTTTCAACTTAACGGAAGGCGAACACTAATACGTACACCTTTCTGCACTAGTTGGTCACATTGAGTAAATATTTTCAAAGATTATTATTACTATAGACTGGAGTCCTAATATGGTATTTGTAAATGTATTTTTCTTAGTGGACAGAATTCTTCAAGATAGGACCATATTTTTTACGTTCAAATTAAGTTCTACAAATCATTACAAACAGATCGAAACAAGTGTATTTAAAGGGCTGTTTTCTGATATTGGTTTGTATTGCTAGTGTGATGCAATTATCCATTTTAACTATTTCACACTGATTCATACAGGTTTATCCACTGAGAGTCATTTCAAATTCAATTAACGTATTTTTTTTATCCTAAATAATTAACATCAAATATGTGATGCCCCAACGTAAAATTGAAATGACAGCAAACCAGTTCACCATTTCACAGCATTAGCATACACAATTGTTTTGACTGTGAAAAATGAAAAAAAGGGAGAAAACGAAGTTATTGATCATAATGCGCCTGTCCCAATGCAAACATATTCATATTCCAATCTCGATGTATTGTACTTTTCATTGCTGTTCATCGAGGCAAATGTCATTATAAGTGGCCGTGTTCATGCGTCGTCGGAATACCTGTAATTAGAGGATGCAGTTCAAACAGTCACTAGACTATGATTCATGTCAATATGATTCTTGATTGTGTACTCGTCTCGTCATAACGGTGGGTCGCTTCTTTTGAATAACCGCGGACTATTTTCTGTCTGATTTCTTTTTTTCACCAAGGGACATTTTTTATTGTTGACGTTGGGTTGGTGGGTGGCGATAAAATTCGTCACTGTCACATTACGTTTACTGCTAATTGGACGAACTAATTACATGTAAGTGACTTGCAATTATTTCACTCTCCTAAGACAAAATAAACAATTGACTCCATTGGCTATTACAAACATCTGCATAGTTTGCACCTGTATGGAATTGAAGTCCAAGCAGTCCATGCCTTTTGACGCTTAAACGGTCACAGGAGTCAATTAGAAGAAACAAAGAAATCAAATATAGAGTCACTAAATTAGAAATAAAGCGAAATCTGAACAAGAAAGGAAAAAACGTACCAAAGATAAGAATACCATCTCCATTGAAACCAGTCTCTGATCGAAACCTTAAACAGAGAATAAGATATATAGTTAAATAATGATACGAGAGTATCAAGGTGAACAAACTTTACTATAATTTCAAACAATATTGAATTTGATGATTTATTTCCTACAAAGATGTCAAGAGTGGCTGAAGAAAAGAATCACAGGCATTATCGGCATATGACATTAACTGTCGACACGTCGTCATGACCTTATCTGTTACATGGCTCTTCATCAGAGGGGATATACGTCATATGACCTTTATCTGTTACATGGATCTTCATCAGAGGGTATATACGTCATATGACCTAATCTGTTACATGGCTCTTCATCAGAGGATATATACGTCATATGACCTAAGTTGTTCATTGGTTCCCCACCTATTGGTTATGGTATTACAGGGTCATAGCTGTTGTCAGTTAATAACATTATCTGTTACATGGCTCTTAATCAGAGGGTATATTCGTCATATGACCTTTATCTGTTACATGGCCCCTCATCAGAGGGTATATACGTCATATGACCTTATCTGTTACATGGATCTTCATCAGAGGGGATATACGTCATATGACCTTTATCTGTTACATGGCTCTTAATCAGAGGGTATATTCGTCATATGACCTTTATCTGTTACATGGCCCCTCATCAGAGGGTATATACGTCATATGACCTTATCTGTTACATGGCTCTTCAACAGAGGGTATATACGTCATATGACCTAAGTTGTTCATTGGTTCCCCACCTATTGGTTATGGTATTACAGGGTCATAGCTGTTGTCAGTTAATAACATTATCTGTTACATGGCTCTTAATCAGAGGGTATATTAGTCATATGACCTTATCTGTTACATGGCTCTTCAACAGAGGGTATATACGTCATATGACCTAAGTTGTTCATTGGTTCCCCACCTATTGGTTATGTTATTACAGGGTCATAGCTGTTGTCAGTTAATAACATTATCTGTTACATGGCTCTTAATCAGAGGGTATATACGTCATATGACCTTTATCTGTTACATGGATCTTCATCAGAGGGTATATTCGTCATATGACCTTATCAGTTACATGGCTCTTCATCAGAGGGTATATTCGTCATATGACCTAAGTTGTTCATTGGTTCCCCACCTATTGGTTATGTTATTACAGGGTCATAGCTGTTGTCAGTTAATAACATTATCTGTTACATGGCTCTTAATCAGAGGGTATATTCGTCATATGACCTTTATCTGTTACATGGCCCCTCATCAGAGGGTATATACGTCATATGACCTTATCTGTTGCATGGCTCTTTATCAGAGGGTATATTCGTCATATGACCTTATCTGTTACATGGCTCTGTATCAGAGGGTATATATGTCATATGACCTTATCTGTTACAGTGCTCTTCATCAGAGGGTATATACGTCATATGACCCTATCTGTTACATGGCTCTTCATCAGAGGATATATACGTCATATGACCTAAGTTGTTCATTGGTTCCCCACCTATTGGTTATGGTATTACAGGGTCATAGCTGTTGTCAGTTAATAACATTATCTGTTACATGGCTCTTAATCAGAGGGTATATACGTCATATGACCTTTATCTGTTACCTGGCTCTTCATCAGAGGGAATATACGTCATATGACCTTATCTGTTACATGGATCTTCATCAGAGGGGATATACGTCATATGACCTTTATCTGTTACATGGCTCTTAATCAGAGGGGATATTCGTCATATGACCTTATCTGTTACATGGCTCTGTATCAGATGGTATATACGTCATATGACCTTTATCTGTTACATGGATCTTCATCAGAGGGTATATACGTCATATGACCTAAGTTGTTCATTGGTTCCCCACCTATTGGTTATGTTATTACAGGGTCATAGCTGTTGTCAGTTAATAACATTATCTGTTACATGGCTCTTAATCAGAGGGTATATTAGTCATATGACCTTATCTGTTACATGGCTCTTCAACAGAGGGTATATACGTCATATGACCTAAGTTGTTCATTGGTTCCCCACCTATTGGTTATGTTATTACAGGGTCATAGCTGTTGTCAGTTAATAACATTATCTGTTACATGGCTCTTAATCAGAGGGTATATACGTCATATGACCTTTATCTGTTACCTGGCTCTTCATCAGAGGGAATATACGTCATATGACCTTATCTGTTACATGGATCTTCATCAGAGGGGATATACGTCATATGACCTTTATCTGTTACATGGCTCTTCATCAGAGGGTTTATACGTCATATGACCTTATCAGTTACATGGCTCTTCATCAGAGGGTGTATTCGTCATATGACCTTATCTGTTACATGGATCTTCATCAGAGGGGATATACGTCATATGACCTTTATCTGTTACATGGATCTTCATCAGAGGGTATATTCGTCATATGACCTAAGTTGTTCATTGGTTCCCCACCTATTGGTTATGTTATTACAGGGTCATAGCTGTTGTCAGTTAATAACATTATCTGTTACATGGCTCTTAATCAGAGGGTATATTAGTCATATGACCTTATCTGTTACATGGCTCTTCATCAGAGGATATATACGTCATATGACCTAAGTTGTTCATTGGTTCCCCACCTATTGGTTATGTTATTACAGGGTCATAGCTGTTGTCAGTTAATAACACAAATAATGACACAATAGTTCCAATATCGATTCTACTATATATAAGTTTCTTAATCAGGATGAAGTTGATCAAACACTTTATTTTATTTTGATTGAATATCAAATTACTTTGAGTCCATATTACCAATTTTCTGATTAACTCACACAACATATATTTAGGCAAAAATCATTGAAAAAAACAAAATGAATGGCATCTGTGTTTACTAACCAGGCGTCGGAGTGACTTCGGCTTCATCATAAAACATATTTTAATGTGTCGTCTTTTACAAAATCACTCACCCATAAAACTAATTTCGATGTGTAAATCATAAGAATTTCGATGGTACGTTAAATAAAACGTTATAAGATTACACCACCATAAATTGTCAAGGAATGGCGTCACGTCGAAATCGTTTACTAGAATCAAAGTATTTTTCTCCTTTTCTACTGTAAAAGTAAAGATATGTTTTCCCTCTTTTCTAACCATCTGTTTGTCTACTATATCACTGCTTGGTCAAGAATGACTTTTTAATATCAATGGAGTAATAAAACATAATCAATAGGTCAATCTTAATATTCATTTTCAGATAACATCTAACAGATGTCTCCTTACAAACGCAGTGAGGTTCGTAAAATTTATGCAACTGAATCAATCAAATCACAGTTTAAGCAGTTCTGAAAAATTTATGGACAACCATGAATATTCTTCTTTATAACACATTGTATACCATTATCAGTCATGCAATACATCAATCAGTCCTTTCTAAATAAAGTTTTATAAAAAGAAAAAAATGTTAAGTCATTTCGCCATAATAGAATCATCAAGGAGGATATTGTCTGTGTGATGTTTTTATTGGTCCGTTTTTGTTTTGTTTAACTTGGCGGAAGAATATTTAAACAGACTTTCGACATTCGAGTGTGACCTAAATTCTGACCGATCTGTCTCTGATACTATGATGAAGACTACTTTATATAACAAACACTATATTACATATACTGATATCTTGTGCCTGAATCACACAAACTTTGAGTACTACCTGCATCTTCTTTATTCTTTAGAATCCGAACATAACAGATTCCAACCTGTCAGTTTCAACCACCTTTAACACAGAAGTACATCAAGTTGAGGAAAGCCCAAGCGGAAAACCATAATGGCATTTGTTGGATAACAGCTAACTGTTTGAGAACAAATCACTCTTTTTCTGTCACCACTTGGAAATGAACACTAATTCGCGGAGAGTGAGTGGGTGGCCGGAAGCTCAAGCTAGACTGCACACAGTAGTATTGTCTGTATGCTTCAGGTGATCACTGCAACCAAACCACAAGTGTACTCACTCTGTGTAAAAATAGTAAGAAAATATAGATGCTTGCCTGTTGTCCAATTTGCTATTGAACAATAATAAATGTGTTGAAATAAAGACTAGAGTGATCGCTTCACTGCCTACTCTGGGACATTTAACAATGTTATAACAATATATATCGATTAACCAGCAAACGCTGTCATACTTACCTACTGTATGCCAGTTGGTAAGTGTAATTGTGTTTGCTAGTGAATCGCGAAATAAATTGAGCACACAAATCACTATGAGGTTACAGTAAATAACTGGTGGCTTTACGAAGCTTTTCACTGTCATAGTGTCTTCCGCTTACTTGCCGACCGTCCTTGTACGAACTGCATGGTGTTCATGGATCATTAAGGCGTCATAACATCAACTCTAGTGACCCTTGTAATTTTTATTGGTAGCACGACTGAATAAAAACTAAAGCTTTATGTATGTTTTGGACTTCATTTTAGGTTAAGACGACCGTGCATTGGGACTCAACATGATGAAGTGAACAAAGTCAACAGGTCAAATTCGAGCGAACATTCAATTCGACTAAAAGAATATTCTCCTACACTCTGTATGAAATAGGTGTTCAAACAAGTTTGCTAATTAAAAAAATAATTTTGCATCTGCACCGACGAGAGTTTGTTTATTCAAATCCCATCAGAAAGAAACATCAATACTTTTAATATTAATAAACACATTAATTACAGAATGGGAACCCAGGAGATCAAATACAATTTTACCGTATCATCTGATATCAGACTTTATCGGGCTGTTTGTTTTAACAACAATCGGTACCCCGTTATACAAACTCGTATCGAGAGGATGATATCGATAAATCATGTCTCATATTCGTGTGGCTATTGTATGGGATCGTAACAAAAGCAAGAATACCTAAACGGACGCACGTGCAGGGAGCAAAGGTCAATCTGAAACCATTGAAATAGATAACGATAGTAACAACGAACGGTCGTGTTTATTGATGAAAATCTAGAGATCAGACAACGTGAAATTTGGCCGCCGTCGGCTTTTCAAAAGATTTTGCAATCTCATCATTTCGCGTACTAACTAACTGGTTGCCGGATATCTAACCGATCTCTAGCTGTTGGGTCTTAATACCTTCATGGAATCGGAATGGAGTTCCGAAGTCGGCACTAAAGTTGATCATGTTTCTGTCATCACACCGCTGATATCGACCCACTACCTATCGAATGACAGAAACCTGCACATAAATCGATGGCGGCATTGTTCATCTGAGAGCCCTCACTGATCGACTTTCTCCAGCTTGCATTGTCCATTGATTCAACGGCGTTAAACATCAATTTAATAATGGAAATTAAATATTGTTATCCTAGTAAATTGTATGAAGTGGTAAAGCGTTCGTATTGCTTCTTTACTTGTACACTTTTTATATCATTTTGTGAGCGTATTAATTTATCAATTCCACATCAAAATTATTAAATATTTAGTAATGAAATTACTCAATATTTATTTTCTCTAATTGCATTTTAGAATTTGAGATAGAGATTGTATAAATGGAATAAATTTAATAAAGTTGATGTCAGGACATGTTGGGGAATTGAAAATATTGTTCCTTGCCAAGATATCACTGGGCCTTAATACGAAAATCGTAAATGTGCATAGAATTTGGATACGTTTTTAATGTTTAAATAAATTTGTTTTATTGCAGAGATAATTGCCTATATCTAAAACCAATGCCGAGTGATTTCATAATATTTTTTTTCAGTTAAGTTGAATTTATCAGATTACTACGATCATGTTTAAATCAAAGATTTTCGATAATTTCTTCGACAAGCTTTGAGATGGCTCTAGTGCTTCCAAATCTAGAGATTTGACCATAAATGTGTTTTTTGGCTTCAGAAGTTTTGAATTTGGTATATTCGTTTTAACGTGTTAAAACAAAATAAATGAAATCTTTGTATAATTTAGGGCGACAAAACATAATTTGTTTTATTTATTCATGAGCTTAAAAGTGGATTTAACCTTTTCATTTAACATTTAATAAACACCAGAACGGATAAAATACATGTTAATTTCAGTAAAACGAAGGGACTGCACCTGTTTATGTTGGCCGTTCTTTGTATTATCTCAAATGTCCTCTAGACATGAATACATATAAATTTTGAAAGACAAGTGTAATTTGTTGTTCTGACCTAATGTACCTGCCTGTTCTTCAATACAATAATACGATAGAATACCATTCAGGGTATGCTATGGGACTTCCTAGCAAGTGAAATACATGTTATTAGACACTTCCATGAGAAATTCAGATACATAAAATATAGTGGCAATCTAATGCATGTATTTGCTCTGTTCATTCAAATATTAACTTACATGATGTAATTCGCAAAATGGAGAGCCGATAAACACGTTCAATGCATAAAAATGATTTCCAAAGCATACATGGGAGACATATATTTGGAAAGACTTAGACTGTAGGTATTATCATTTCAATTTTAACATCTTTTTAAGAGAGGCTCATTCAGAAAAAAGGCAAGAGACTACCAACGCATCAACAAAAGCGTATAAAACTAATAGAATTTGAAAAAGCCAATTTGAAGATGGATCCAAAAATAAAAAATACACACAATAATTACCAAGGCCTGAATTGACAGGATTATTATGGGAAACTCTACTAGATGAAGATAACTCCTAATATGATTTAGTATTCCATAAAGGCAACGGCATTGTCTGCACCACTGTAATATATATTGTAATGTAAGAAATAAGTGAATTTAATACTTTCGTATCAGTTAGCCATCAAATCACATGCTTATCGTCCCCACGTTTTACATGTATTTTAACATATTTCATACGATTTCAAGTAAACTCTCACATTTAACGTCTGTCTACCCTTATCGTTTCGTCGTTGAATGAGGAAAATTATGTAAATGAATAAATTATTTTGCAATAAATGCATATCAACAGTAATGATGGGCATGTTGATTTTTAGATAAAGAGGTCGGTCTGTAAGGAAACTGCCTCCCGATCACAGTATTGTGAACTGGAATACCTTTCGCTGATTCTTTACAAAAAATGGTAGTCAACAGCACATGAAGTACTTAATTAATTTCCGTAGGAAGGGTAACTTATATTTTTTCATTTTTATTTATTACCATTAAATATTTTGCTTTTTATTTTACCATCACACATTTGTTAATGAGTTAAGATTATACAGTGTATTCCATGGACGATTGTGTATCATCAATAAAGCTCGCTAAAGAATATTGCTGCCCCGAAGCGGTCGAGTAACGCAAACAACTTGGACCAGAGGGAATATTTTCATCATTTACAGACTATTTAAAGAAAGTTGAGGAACGCCAACTGTTTGGCTGAAGGAAAATCTATTTCGATATTAGAATGAGACCCTGAGAGAGTTGTTGACAACGAGCATGTTGTTTCTAGAGGTAAATATGGCATTGATTACCAGTGACTTGTCATCGTCAGCATTTCCATTTTTTTCGTACATATTTCTAGCCGTAGAGTAACGCTAGTTCATTAAGTATCAATGTAAGAAATAAATTAAATATAGGACAACCACCAGTGATATTGACAGACAAACAGCGGTGCACGGAATATTGCGTTCAGCAAGATATTATGTGTATGAATTGTTATTGTACGAATGCATGGACTATTCCTTGTTTACAGCGGGCTGTTTCATTGATCAGGGGCACGATGCTGGTATTTTTGTATGTAATGATAGATTATGTAATACTTTTATCAAGTACTATTTCATAGATATTTCCTCTTTGTAGTACGACCTTAACATGTAAAGCAACATGTTATATTTATTGCACAACTTCACGAGTGTGTTGACTATGAAGAAGATATTTATCCAAAACTATGTTATTCAGATTGACGCATCACTGGATATTTCAGCAGCAGAAGAAAACGTACACGATATACATGTGTGTACGGTATGAATGTATTCTGCGCATATACATGGACTCGAAATGAAATATTATAAAAGTGCAGATTTTGGAGCTAGCTCTATACCTCAAAATAAAACCTCAAAATTAAGGACGATTATTTTGACATTATAAAACATGTATAACACATCTACACATAGATTCCATTTGATGTGGGGTCTATCTACTCAGCAATCTACTCTATAGGTTTGAGGAGTACATTACGGAAATCATTTATATGTAATGGATCAGATAATCCTTGTGTCCTGAAAGGAAAAGAAATGCATGAACGATGTGATTAATTTATCCTGGTATCCGTTCCATCGTGATCACTCAAGCGTGAAAAGCGTGAATCGATATCGCTTTATTTTTAACTTCATACAATATTAAAATGCAGCCGGAAGTAACAAGTATTTTATCTTCATTAAAAGCTTCTTCTTTTTTTTTTGTGAATTGAACAAAACATGGAAGAAATAAATATTGAGTTTATTTGCTGTTTTTTTTAACCGGCTAGATAAAGGCTGAAGACGTCCACCCATGAACCTGAGGGTGCACCTCTTTAATCGAAAATAGACCGTGCATGTGTGTGGCTTTTTTACATGTATATCGCAGTTCTTATCTTCATTAATCCTCACATTTAATATTTTTTCAGTGAGATTAATCAAAATTGATCTTAAGAACAAGCAATACATTTTTTTTTATAACAGGTGGACTTTTTGAAATTTTACAAATTATATAGGGCGCTATATAAATTTTGTATATTATTATTATTATTATTATTATTATTTATTATTTTTATTATTAATTGACATTTCCCATAAGATACTCTCAATATCAAATTTAAACGATAAATTTTGTAAAGTTGTAACATTTGACACAATTATTAAAATAGTTCAAGGTTACGTAACGAATGAACGAATAAGAGAATTGATTAGTGCATGAATGGGGAAAAATGGATGAATTGAACGACAAAGTGTATCGTACACTTGTTTTCCTAATGATAAAATTATTCCTTAAGGATCCATGTCCCACTGCACTGTGGGTATTCCTATACACGGTTACCTCCCCTGGATATATATATATATATATATATATATATAGCACTGCTGTGATTGGAAACTTTCGTTGGTCAGTTAGCTTAATCGGCTTGAACAATAGTATATCAATTGTTTATAACATTAGTTACATTTTAGTGACACAAATCATGATCTGTGATGGCTGTATTTTTTATAACATAAGTTACATTTTAGTGATTCAAGTTAGAGTTTGTTTGATTTCAATGACGCTAGTTATAAATCTGTCTGGGTAGTATTGCTTTGGCATTTGTAATATTTCGGTGACATTAATTATTACCTGTGATGACTGTATTATTTATGACATTACTTTCATTTTAGTGACTCTTTTTATAGTTACTTATGTTTGCAATGCTAATCGCATTTTCTAAATATCAGTGCTTGTTGTAAGAGTATTTGATGGTTTGTTACTTATCACATTTCCATCTAAGTTATTATCCTTGAAGATTGTATTTGTTTGAATCTTTTGTGGCGTTTTGGTAACATTTGGACAATGACGATACAGTAAAACCTGTCCAATGCGAAACCCTTTCGAGATCAAACATATTTGTCAGATTAGACAGGGTGTCAGAATACTCAGTTTCAAATAAGAACTTATGGTGGTATGTTAAATCAAATGGGAGGTCGAAATGATAAGGAGCCTGACTAGACATGATTCGTTGTGCCATAATTGTTTATAAATACTTTACTTTGAAAGATTCATGACTCATGAACGTTAGTATGTAGGTGATCGTAAATATCTATAACAGCACAAATTGACTCGTAAGTTTAGCACGCAATCTGTGTGTGGAGATCAGATGCTACGTATCTACAATGAAATGGCGGGCGGTCGCGTGTCACTCACAGGGACAGGACATAGAGATGGCCAGATATTACCAATCAGATATAAATATACTGACAATGCCCTGGGTAATCTGCCTTATTAGACTCGTATCGCATACTGAATCACTTATATACCTATTAACTAGAAATGTGTCCGCATTGTACCATCTCTCTTCCCAACAGACAATTCTGATATATTTAAACACACCCATGTTCGATGACATTTCTTTAAAAAATGCCCTGGAAAAAATATATTACATTTGAATGAGAGTCATCATACACGGTTAGGATGTTGAAGTCGTGGTTTGTGTATCTAAATAAAAGGTGGAGAATTAATACTTTCAATCATTGAATATTTATTTATGTCTATCTTTAGCACATATTTCCCTGTAACCCGACTTTATAATAACACCGATGATGTGTGTTACCTGGTGAGAACAAATCTTAACAAAATACCATGCAATTGTAGTTATTTATTTATTAAATGTGTCTCGAGTTGATTAGTTATGGAAAGTAGAACGGGGGTGCTGCAATATGTTCAAATAGAAGACACGAACTTACATAGGATTTGAACCTGTTTGAATTTTTTTCAGACATGTGTCGCTATTACGTAACTGTTACATTCGATTCTTGTTCTTAGTTCTTGTCTTCGACAAAATGTTGTATTCGTTAACAACATAGAACTATCACATGCCGATTTGTAGTTTAATATGAAAAACCAGAGACGAAAATAAATAGGAAAGAATAAATAGAAGCAGACAAACAGACAAACAAATCGAAACAAAAGTCCTCGAGAGGGAACAGCAATATGACAGAAGGGAAAAATTATTATATCAATATTACTGCCTATAGTTAAAATGAACATCTGATACCAGTTGACACTGAAAGTAAGAGTGGAAAACCTTTATGAAACTCGTCAATGCATATCTCATTAACGCCGGTGTAGACGATATGCCGTTACTCCAGGGTGACACCACAGCTGTAGGATGTCAACATTCCCACACAAGCGCCCCTACTACTAAAAGCCAATAGATCGTATCACTATCAATCGAGAAACGAGTTGCTCATATTTTTGAGATTTCATGAGAAACTATCTCCTTAAACGTAACGGAGCGCCGTTATTCATTTCGATTTTTCCTTCATCGATTTTTCAATGAAGTCGTTTTTCACTAAATGCTTTTCCGGTATAATAAAAATCTTAATTGTAGCTATTGCTAGAGCCATCGTGTCAAGTCGACAATTTCTGACAAGTGTTTTAGGTGATTATGATCGATTTCTGTTTTATTTTCCTGTCATAATTAACGTTAATAGATGTTTACGCTGTAAAGACAAGTGACATGCTGTCACCGATGGGAAGTGCTCAGGTTCATGGGTGCTTAGAGGGGAAGGGGTTGTACTGGAGGGAATCCTATATAGAAAGGCGGGAAATGTGTTCGATGTATCATATCCCTCATCTAAAAATTGATCTACGACATGTCTACTTTTTTTCTCTCTTAACTATCGAATAGTATAAACAGCTACATTATTTGTAGATTTTTTTTTAATGTTTTTTTTACCATTTGTTTTAAATGCAATCGCTGAGAGCTAATTTAAAGGAATCATGAAACATATGAATATTCTCTGAAAACATATTAACTAAACATGTATAAACATATAACCTAAACATAATCGTTAAATTGCTAACAAAATTGATAAATGAATATCATTCTTTATAATCATGCATACTTAACATTTTGGTATTAATTATTCTCATTTATACTAAACATTTTGATATTTTGATAATCATATATACTATATAAAATGTTATTCCTTTTAAACAAATAATGAAATATATTGATACTCCTTGTAAACATATTGATAAAAATTCTTAACATATGAACTTAACATATTTATAATGTTATAAATAAGTAACAACATTATGCTTCCATAATAAGCATTGTAAAATCGTATCCAAGACAGAAGATAAAATAAATGCACATTTCAACATTAATTTATAATTATTTTTATTTGTCTTATGGTAAATGCGAGCAATTTATTGGAAAAAAAACTTCCATCAGAAGAAAAGCTTAACTGAAGATGTTTAGACATAGAAATTTTAAATCTGATACTAAAATAATCATGCAACAGAAAGTTTAGTAAATACGAAAGTACGTAGTTTTTTTAGTTTAACATCTGTTTCGCACGTGAAAATGTTAAAAAAATATTTCTAAACTATACAAAAAGTACGATATGGCGTCAATTGCACTCTCATACCACCTCTGCCTGTGTCTGCCAGCTGTCCGGGTGGTGCTTGCCTCCCACCTAATTTACGGTATTCTATCAAGCGTATCACGGACACACAATATTTACATTTCGTCTGCACGTGCGAATTCATAAAATAATGATAATTTTATTTTTGTATTATATTTCCACTCTTCATGATGTCATGACTGGTTAAGATTAAAGTTACCTTCATGATTTTTTTATGGGATTTTCTCATGATTTTTTTTTATGATAATATTACAATTATTTCGGATATTCTTTTTCAGAATTTTGGTTATCTTTCTATTATCGGTGAGAAGCTACAAATTGCTATGTATTGAGGTCCTGACTGTTGTTAATCCGTCTCTGCATTTAACATTTGTAAACCATTTTTTTTTAGTATACATCATATTTAAAGGAATCTTACTGTATATTGTTAAAATGTAGACACCTGTAAGTAATAAGTAGATACTGCGTTTTAAAGTGTTTGTTATTATCATGATTACGATACAAGAAACAATTGTAATTTTGATATATATCTATATATAATATACTTATTTCTAGATTAATTCATACGTGTGACATCAAAATAAATACATGGACACTTCGTTACTGACTAATCAGAACAAGTTTCTTTGCTGCAAAATGACGACGTTTTGATATAATAATTAATATGATCTGGCTTCAAACCTTATCATTTATTTTGTAATTTGTGATTTAATATTTCGTATTTCAACCAGTGAAACTTTTTTTCCATGGTAGTGCCATTTTCATGATTTTCTTGGTAGTTCTGCGAAATAATTTATGTCCAATGAAATATTGTGATTAGTCGTAGCTGTTGAATGCCTCGCTCTGCATCAGTGGACAGTCTTGTTGTCAAAACTCGAAACTGTTGAACAGCCCATCATCAGTGGACAATGGCGGTTGCGATGATATGAAATCACAACAAATAATAAACCTTTTCGTAAAAAAGAAGATATCATGCCTTGTTGTTCAGCGGGCTGCTATAAAAACATCATTAGAACGCATTGTTTATTTAAGAAGTCGTGCTTTTACTGGTATCGTGCATAAACCTTTTTGAGAATTAAAAGTAAATCTTGAACAAACTGATCTTGAAGTCTCAAAGAGAGAATTTCTAATGGGACATATTGCAGTTTCATTTGAAGAAAAATCAGGTTCATAGGGAAAAAGGAACCATTACATAACTGAGTAAAGGATACCTCATGAAAACAATTACTAGTAGGTTAAAGAAAATATACCATAGACTAAACGTACAATTCAAACAAAGACACATCAAAAAGACAACATCAGGAAGTGATGAGACACCTAAACAAAAGGAAATACAACAACCAAAATTGAGGAGTAACCAAAATAAAGGAAAGACAACGAAAGGAAGTGAGGATACACTTTAGACATACAAATCTCTCATATAGACTGCAAATTACGGATGTTTTAAAATTAGTTATTAAGGAAAAACGATATTTCTTTAACTGTAAATAACGAAAGACGGGAGAGACAATAAAACCACTAAGCAACATAAACTTGCTTCATATAATGTATATCTCACGTTCAGAAGCAGGTTTAGAAAGGGACTGCTTTATTTTTATGACAAATTAATGTTCAAAATCCGTTTCAATTTGAGCAAAACAACTTAACAGTCTTCGCTCATGTGAGTCATTGAATATGACATAGTTTTACTTATATACTGATAAAAAAAATAAAAAATAAAAATACATTTAATAAATAACGGAATTTCGAAGTGTCAACTAAACCATAATTCGAACACCTAAACCTAACTAAGGGCAAAAATGAGCATAGCAAAGATGTATATACAAACCCTTGAAAAATAACAACAAAAAAAGACAGGGTGTCCTGGAAGGGTAAGCATCTTCTGCTTCATAGAAGACCACTGCCTTAAAAGTATGGATCAAAATAGACATTGCGTTCCGGAAGGGTTAGCGTCTTTGATCGTGAAACCAAAACAACAAGTCATGCGAATGAGCACAAGAAAACAAAATCGATATTCATATCGCACAATAGCCTCTTTTCCAATTAAATCATGATAGCGATCATTTAAATTGTCGATAATCTTCATAAACCGGCCTAATAAGAAACCCTATGTTGTAAGGTTTTCCGTCAACAGTCGACATATCTATCATGACATTCAGAGCAAGCTTTTAAATATTGAATCCACTGCTAAATAAAAGCAGGGATACGATAATGTATCTAACAAAAAGGGAATTTCACGATCGAAAAATCAAAATTGTCCCGCTTAGCACTCTGCTAAGTAGTAAGCTTTCCATGCTGGTAATATTGTAAAGATTGAGACATACGGTTGAAGTTGAAGAGTCTTTTAATGTCCTTGATTGCCAGTTCAGGGAGGTATGTATTATTGACGTGTTCAATAAATTTCCTATTCCTCAAAAGCAACTATATTTAAAATCACAAATGGTTTTTTTTCATAATTATCCCTGGAAAATTTTTGGTGGGTTATGGCATCTAAAAGGGCACATACTATGCCTAGTCATTTCCATACAAATAATATATACATATTGTTTGTGAATTGTTTTCTCCAAAGTTTGCGTATAAAGACTATGTCATAAACAAAGAATTGAAATGTTAAGAATGCTTCAACAGTTATCAATAAATATAATATGTATGTTTGAATTTTTAGAAAATTCAAGAACTTTGACCTTTCCCTAACCTGTAATTTGTTAGATTTTATACATATTCCAGGTCCAGAAACAAATATTTCCGTTATATATGTATATTGGTAGTAAGCATCATCAATTACGCTTTGCTCATTTTTCTCACAGACATCTTTGTATATTGAAAGAAGTAAGTTATTTATTGCAAATTCACGATCGTTTCTCTATAATTTTGTTTTTGTGCTAATATATCATTAGAATTTAATCTTGCTTGTAACAAGCATTTTCATTGACTTCAAAATTTATGTTATCAGCCCATAACATAAAAAAATGACGTCGGCGTTTGTAACGCCGCTTTTGAATTGCTGATACAGCGACGTAATAATTTCTAAGAGAAAAGAGTCCATGAATAAAAGAGGATTTCCACAGGGATTGTGTAAAGTAGATTAAGTTATAAGCTTGACTTGATTATATTTGTTCATGTTAAAGAGCTATAACACAAAAAACCGAAGTGTATCAAGTTAATCCTTAAATAGTGATATTTATATATAAAAAAAAACACCAACAGATTATTTAAAAACAATTGAAACGGTCAAATTCAGATTACTATTACAGTTATTATCATTACTAAAATATTAGCAAATTTAGTATCGGTTTTAATTAAGCAGGGACTCTTTGTAGAAAGCAACATATTGCAATGCTTCATATTTAGAAAAAATATGATTAAATAAAAAAGACGTTAATCAAAATGTCAGGATTTAATTTTCCGCTCTTCAGAAAGCAGATATCAGAAACATTACCAGTCGACCAGAACTGTAAGTCACTGATGCAGTCAACCGCGCCCGTAATGACCTTCCAACGGAAAAATCTCAGAAGCATGAAATTATACCGTTTCATTTACTACAACTCAAATAAAACGTCAGAATGTCTGAGAAAATATCAAATGTCGAAATAAAGATATTAATAAGAATTTGACATAAAATCGATCAAACAGGGTGACGTGAATCTCATTATTAAGCGTTAGCTACTCAACAAGGAAAACAACAATGACAGAAACGGGAGAACCTAAACCTAAAATGTCGTTTTTCTATGACATAATGGCCATTATGCAGCACAATTAATCTAGGAAAGAGTCTGAATATTCTATTCGAAGATGTCTGGATCCCCCGATGGGGGTCTTTAAAAGTCGTGGGAAATGCAGACATTCCCATACTCGGCTCAAGTGTTCACCTTTCTTCACGAGCAGCATATGCCGGTGCCAAAATTTAATTTAAACCAACGCGAATGTTTGTTATAATTGAACGATGAACTTCACTGCTGCTTCTCATGAACTGGTGAACCTCAAGATCGCAATAGATGCTCCATTACTCATTTAAGATTAGTCGCTGTTCACATAGTGATGTTGTAGGTAATGTGATCACATGTTCATATAAAAAAAAGAAAGGAAACATTAAATCAGAATCTGCTTTTCAATCCCTCGTCAAAATATTAATAAAACCTCGGTGGGGTACTAGGGTTACTTTTGGTATATCCTATTACGATATTCACATGACGGGTATTCTATAAAGTGGTTTCCAATGCTGTCTCTGATATGGTAGTCCTTCTGAATAAAATGAGTTATGCGTTACAATAAACTCCCACAAAAGGTTTGACGATGGGACTGTAATATGTTACAATAAGGCCAGCAAGTTAAATACATATCAATATATATATATATGGGTCAAAGAAGTAATATCGACTGTCGCTTCCCGAATAACACTTGATCCTTGCAAACGTATGTTGTCGCTAAACTGTTGTCTGGCTGTCAAAACGACATTCGATTTTCCTCCAGTTTTTCAGAAAAGTTTGGAGCATAGCTGGATATTTTAGTAAAACGGACATGTATTGGTTCAGGATTTGCAAATCGTATTTGACATCTGTCGCCAAAACATGAACAAAGCCTGGAAAAGTCCCGTTGCCATTGGGTCAGGTACATATATATGTAGTCACACTTGCTGTTCGGTTAGGGTCTTATATTAACAATTAACGAAGAACAACAAATACATAAACCTGTCAAAACAGATTTAAATGCAACAGTTTAAACTACTAAATAAATATAATAAGGCTCATTCCGACACAGTTATTGATAGATACCCACACCCCACTTACTATCTGAAATGTTTTACATCACTGAAAATGATACTAGCACATTTGATGATATAAACCTTTCGTTGTTATAGTATATAATATAAAGGTTATTTACAACGATAATTTAATATAACAGTGACACATATAGTAACATAATAAAAAGTAAGATGTCCCACTATTAATATTTCCCCATTACTACTTTTTTCTTCTTTTTTTTTTTAATGTATAAAAAACCGACTACAAGTGGTTTAGAGTTTTTTAATCATGATGTTTATTATGCTATCTGAGGCACGCATGCCGTACCTTTATTGATATCCAATGATAACAATCACATAGGTTTACTTTACCATATTACTAAAAAAAAAGAATGCAAACTGAAATGTCTCTTGACAAGTTATGTTCAGAAGGATCCATTTCTACTCAAGGCAATGATGGATATTTAGGTAAAGGGAAAAGGGGAGACAAATCCTATATAAAATTATTTCAATGCGGATTATTGCTTGTGCATTGCTATCTCGAGAAGTAAACCAATTTGTTTTTCAATTTTGATCTGAATATCTAGCTAAATAAGTTCATAATTTTAACATGATGCATCACCTTATGTTTTTGTTAACAAATTACACTTACCATGTTGAGACAATAAGAGTATATATATGTATGTATTTAAATTCAAAACAAGAGACTAAATAAATGAATGGTAAATATAAAGCAAGCAAAAAGCTAATAACACCACCAGGGACAAAAAGATGATACGTGGAAATTACATTTGCCAATACCAATTAAGGGACAAGATAAAGTTAAACAGTGTAAAAATAACATGTCAAGACTAATTAAAGAAAAAGGACAAAAAAAGACAACGATGTTAAGTAATTACAAACTAAGAGACAAGATCAAGATGATCAGTTTAAAAATAACACGTTGGCACTGATTAAGAAAACAAAAACGATAATAAATTTAATAGTATATATATACACAAAATATGGAAAATGATAAAGATAAAATCATTTTAATAGTATATATTATCACAAAATAAAAAATGAAGATAAACAGAAAACAGAAATAAATGTAAATACGAATAACGAACAAGGTATGCATGCGTAAATTTTCGTTCCATTAATACGTTAACGAAAAACCTTCTTTTGGCCAAGTCAGCCTCACTATTGGGCTGTCTGCGTGCCCAAATGTAACGCTAATATAGCGGGAGTTTGTTCCCTTGGCCTCGAAAACCTGGATAAGCCTGTAATCCCCCTGGTCTGTAGATCTTAATAACTGGCTATTGTTTTACAATCTAGACGGCTTCGTTAACTTGTCTCACTCATGTTTGTTTTAACACGTGGTTTCTCTTTATTGACATGATCCGTTGTGAGGCTTTTGTGTATTTTACTTTCTGTTATTTTTCTTTCTAACAAGTTTCTGTTGTTGCTAATTAAATCCGTTTCCTTCCAATGCGTATTCAAACGTGTTCTGAATTTCCGTCCCGTTTCCTCATGTACATTGCATATCGATTCACACTTCTGATAGCTAAGTTTGTACATAAATTGTACAGTTAAACATATTGCTGGTGGGATATTTATTTTATTGATATACATGTAGAGAGACGCTTCTGGTGGTTTGGAGAGGTTTAATGCTGGTCGAAAGATCTTTTCACGTAAGGTATTACTACATTTCCCTCCGTCTTCCTCTGTGTCTGCTGGTTCTTCTCCATCAATGTTAGTTTGCTCTTACTGTTATCCTTTTATGCCTTGATACGACTGTGCAGGTGTCCATACTTTTCAAGCTCAAATATAATAAGCACTACTCTTCCTTATCTTTTCGGATATGATGACTTTGTCATATCTATTATTGATGTCCCTATTTCTTTAAACTGTTGATGAAAAGTGTTGTAGGCATCCCGACTTATCCAAGTCTGTGACGCCTTCTTAACCACGGGGTATTTTCTGGTGCACTAGCGTCATTAGTGACTAAGTTGACTGTTTGGTTAGCAAAACTGTCGGAGTAACAGTTATCCTACTAACGTTCACATATATATGTGTTTTTGCTAACCGGTTATCTCTCGAGTATTGATGGTTCGAGCAAAATCTTAAATCGTAATTAATTTTGTCCTATGTTATGATCTGATTATCTTGTATATTTATTCTATGTATTGCTAATTCTTATTATTATGTAACCATTTACATTTACAAAATTTTCCAACAAAATATGTATACAATTAAGTTAATCATGGTGTGCTAAATGAGGTGATTCATATGAAAACGATGATTAATACATGTAAACACTAAACAAGGACCAGATGCATGTTCATTCGATCGATGCTAAGCCTCAGTTTTTACACCGTGGTCACTACTGACGCGAGTTCAGTGGGAGTATTTCCTTGCTGAACATAGCATCATAGCCTTTGTTATACGTATACAAAGAACCTATTTGTTTTTAATCAGGGTAGCTTCCTTGCCTTATCCCAATCCCTACTTGTTTTCTCACATGGTCCTTGTTATTGATTATCGTAAGTGTTTGTGCATTTCAATTTCTGGTATTCGTCTTACTAATGGATTCTGTTTCATTCAAAGGCGTTATGGGTTTCGGTCCCTTTTCTTTTATGTAAACCAATTCACAATTCTTACAGATAAGCTTGTACACACATTGCACGTATCGCTGGTGATAAACTTGTTTGTTTTTGTATGAAGCGATCTGATGCTGGTCGAAGTTCCCTCATAAATATCTAGCATTCCTTTCTCAACGTGTTAGTACAATTTCCTGTGACTACTTATGTGTCTGTGTACCTTCTCTCTTTCAACGCTTTTTATCGTTGATGAGATGAACTTTCACACATAGGGATGTTTTCTTCTGAATAATATTCTTTGGTGATTAGCTGAAACCGATGAGTGTAAGGTGTAAACATAAGCACACACTGACGGACAACATAAAGATGATAAGTGTTAAATGATTGTAAGCACAGACAATCGTATTATATGAAAATGCTAAATATAAGTACTCGTAAATAAAACAAAAAAACGAGATCAGTACCGTAAATGTAAATACTACATTTGAACACAAAACAAGTAATACTTCAGATAAAGTGGTTAGTGGAAATACCATATGTCATACAAAATATTTTAACATGTAAACATACATTGACAAAGTTACGATGGTAAGTATTCATGATACATGTAAATGTTAAATAAGGGACAAAATGAAGATGACTAAGCTTAAAGATTAGTGAGTAATATCACAACATAACTTGACAACTCGGCCTAACTCAAACACATCATCAGTGTTGTTACTATGTTAGTGAGTCTGAAACAGTATCAGATAACGAAAACATATCCCATACACACAGGTACTGTAATACACCATATATCATTTGGTCTAAGATATTATCACGATTTTTTGAATTCTCGATAAGAGAGATTTGTTACAATATATTGCTTATGATTTAATTTTGCGGATAAGTCTACTGACAAATAAATCCAAAATTAATTCCTCACAAAAACAAAGTAACATGTACAGTGCTGGTTGATTGAGGGATGGTATATCAATAACCGATAGAAAAGCTACATATTTGGGAAAGTTATGTTATTTACTGCATGTAATATGAATTTTTTAAAATATTTGATAGAGTTTTGGATCTCTGTTGTATATGAGATAGGACTATGATTAGTTGTTGAATTATTTTGTCTAAGCAAGTCATAGTCTTGTCTCGATAGAAGTTGGTTCGTTTTGTCTGTGTTTTACGTCCTATTTGCAGCGATGGTCATTTAAGAACGAGCCAGGTTTTGGTGGTGAAGGAAAACCGGAGTACCCGGTGAAAAATCATCGACCTGCGGGTATTTTAATGTCATTGTAAAAACCCAGTTTAACTGAATCTCGTTGACTAATTTCAATACCATACCTTAAGTTAATTCAAATTTTACCGTACCTGCATTTTTGTTCACTTCTATCAAGTTCTATTAAATGAAAAACGAACTGCAAACGGACGTTATACATTTGACACATGTATTAGCATTGCTATCCTTCTGAAATGTAAAATGTAAAAACATAAGTAGTGTTCAGTTCAGCTCTTGTAAGTATCTTGTCAGGTGACGTCACTCTGTGACATTTTTAAGGCTATATGGGTATTGTTTACATTCGTCACATGACATCCGCTAACCTTCTTAACCACCAAAGTTGATTTTTTAGTAGGTTTCGATCGTAGTCGAACATCAGTGAACAATATATATTTCTACAATATCAGGGTATTGTCAAACAGTTAAACTAGCTAGCAACGATGTTAACTAAAATACTTTGGAAATAAGATGTCATTCCAAGGCCCTAGTTTTGTCAAGTTTTGTTTTCTAAAAATGAAAAGTAAAAAGAATAACCAAATAACTTAATTTCACATCACGTGACTTGGTTTTAATGTGTTACTATATCAGGACATTGACATTTATTGTTACTAAATGAAAAAGATAATTAAGCATACTATTTTGGAAACTATACCTTATCATATGTATCCCCCTTGCAACATTAGGGATTGTCTCTGGTGCCTTTTATAGAGAACACTACACAACATTGATGGGTTTGTGAGGTCTTACTTAGTCTGACCTCTTCCTAATGCCTTTCTTGGCATTTACTCGCTATTGATGTTGTATTTGGGCAATAACCCAAGCGAGAAAGGTGTGTAGATCTGTCCCCGGGCCTACTTGTAAATTATTGGTAATAACTGCCCTCCTGTTTGACGTTTTCCTTATATGGGTGGCGGTAAGTATTTGTAAATCCGTTTTGAGTATATTATAATCGGGTGGAGACTCATACTTACATGTCCTGATTATGACATTTCAATAAGATAACAAACTAAAGTGTCCGTTGAGAAGTACATCTCAATAAACACCGTCTTTATATGTCCATTGCTGTTGCAAGGACGTAACAACCCCAAACTAACGGACACTCCACATTGATATGATAATTATGGTAATTCGACACATATATCCAGAATGATAGCAATGATCGCACTATCGATCAGAATGTTGGCTTTGATACATACTGTACTGTTACGATATGAGTCGTGTATGGGTTGAACTGGAAATACCCCCAGAGCTCCCGCTGGTCCTATTAAACAGGTCTCTAGCCGTTCCGTATTATTACACATGGAACGTGTAGAACGAGCTGGTATCTCTTCTGTCCTATCGTATACTCTGTTGAATGTCATTAGACGTTATCTGGATATCTCTAACATAATTTGTGACCTTCCAAAGGGATTACGTACATATTGTTCTAGCTCATTAACTAGATAACAAAGGTTATCTATACAGTAAGGTCCTTAGTCACCCCTTCAATTGTACATGTTCGCTAAAATTAAATAGTGGTAAAGTCTTTTTCTAACTACCTTGATAAACTTTCTAGAATTTATTTGGAGACATGGAAGTCCTTATGTACAGCAAACTTGTAAACTAGTATCTATATTCTACTCGGCTTAAATGAGTACCAACAATACCAGATCAAGACATATTTGAAAAGGTCATGGAGAGAAAACTGTTGACTGGAAATTCACAAACGTAACACAGCTAGAATGCCTATCAAATCCATTTTCTGTCACTGTTCATTTGCAGACTTCGGTTTTGTGTGTGGTGGGCGGTCGCCATGCTGCTCAGGCTAACAGGCTGGTGACGCTGTACTTTGGTTTCGTCCTTCTATGGATATTCTTTAAGGATCGATGCCTAGTGTGGTGTATTGGACTGGTTTGGCATAAACATTCTCATGCATTTGTTTGCCTGGCTCGCTGGGAGGATTCAGACATCATCATGAGGTATGAAAACGAACATTCTAACAGCACACAGGAGGTCATGTGGGAAATGTCCTAATCCAGCGCTTTGCATGAAGGTAAGTAGCTGTGCACTAATAACACCTAAAACGTCACTGACAAGATGCAACCGTCACTAGCACTCGCAGTATTTATAGGGATAGTTGTATGCATCATTCTCTGTGAATGGACTATGGGAGTTCCAATAGATATCTTTCATGGTTTCTTTCATTGATTTCACTGATCAATACACATTTATAGTCGATACACTGGTGCTATTACACAGAGAGCAGTGGTGTGGAGACCTGGTGGTTTATATCGTTATCACCACTGGGGCGACGTGTAAACCCGTACTTCTGTCGGTGTTGTATCTACGTAACGGTGTTGTAATGTTGTACCCCCTATCCTTGTGTGGGTATGGTATTGTAATGTATATTTCTAAGGGTGATGCATTTCTGTACGGGTGCTGTATTGTAATGTTGTACCCCCTGTCCTTGTGTGGGTATGGTATTGTAATGTGTATTTCTAAGGGTGATGCATTTCTGTAAGGGTGTCGTATTGTGGTGTTTTATCTCTGTGAGGATGTTGTATCGTGAAGTTCTATCTCTGTAAGAGTGTTGTATCGTGATGTTGTATTTCTGTAAGGGTGTCGTATCGTGATGTTGTATCTCTGTAAGGGTGGTGTATCATGAAGTTGTATCTTTGTAAGGGTGTGGTAACGTGATGTTGTATCTCTGTAAGGGCGTCGTATCGTGATGTTGTATCTCTGTAAGGGTGGTGTATCGTGAAGTTGTATACCTGTAAGGGTGTCGTATCGTGATGTTGTATCTTTGTAAGGGTGTCGTATCGTGATGTTGTATCTCTGTAAGGATGTCGTATCGTGATGTTGTATCTCTGTAAGGGTGCTGTACAGTAATGTTATTATTCAGTTCTAAATGTGTTGAATCTGTGTAGAGTTCATGTATCATGTTATTATTTCTTTGCAGTATTTTGAATCTCTATAGGGATGGTGTATGGTGCTATTTTTATCGATATGATGGTGTTGTATGGGGAATGTTGTACATGCATCTCAATATGGGTTGTGCACCGTGATGTTATAAATCAATATGGGTTGTTTGTCATGATGTTGTATCTTTACGGATGGTGTTTTGTGATGTTGTATTTCTATTTAATTGCGTGTTATTGTATTTATGTATAAAAGGTCACTATTTGTTAATGTTTCTAAAGTATGGTTGCGTATTATCATAGGGTAGTGTGTATAATGCATACAGTTGTTGTGTCTCGATAGTTGTAATACAAATATATAGGGTTGTTGTGTTAAAGTTCATGTAATGCTGTGTATCTGCTACTTATTTGATCTATATAGGGGTTACTCAATGGTTTGGCATTAATCATCATTGCCGTTAAATTGTAAATCGTCCTATTTCAATACATGTCATCTACAATATTCAACTATAAATGTATTCTTACGAATAAAGATAGCGAAGGATATCAATAGATTGTTATCGTTAATTGTACATTGCATATGACATGCGTATTAAAGTTAGGTTTTGGTTGCATAGTAGGGATATCAATTATATACTGTGACATTCGATATAATGCCACCTTTTTCATTTTATATCGCGTTTACCGCTAGTATATCCAAATTTCTCTTACCCCTTGTTGACACAATCTGTATATGTCTCGTCGATATTTAGACGTATTGCCAAACCCATCTTAATGGCAAAATTGTGTTTGACATGTGGTTGCCGTACATTGTATAACGCTGTTTTACTTTATACTGTATTTGCGCATGCTTGGTTTCAGGTATAAGCCTATTATATTCCTTAACTCCCAAGTTGGTTGTAACGTACGTGTATATCGATCCTGAATTTTCTGATGACTATCAAACAATAGCTCCAGCCAGTATGACATATATGCTATATGAATAATTTAACACGAATCCATTGTTGACGTTTTGAATGTTGTTCTAATTGAAGTAACTTAATTTTATCTCATTAGAGACAATTTTGATTGCGCAATGCTTGCCACGTCGCCCATCGATCAACTTCCGGGATACTGTTTGATATTTTCAGATATTTGCCTGAGCATGGGTCATTACAATGAAATCATCAACATTTCAAACGGATGAGACAGTCGATCTGCATGTTGCGTGGCTTATACAGCGTGAACGACAGAAACGAATAGAGAAACGAAGGGGTATCGGATCTGTGATCTTTGTCATTGGAATACCATTAGCCATCCTAGGATTTGCCATGTCGCTTGTTGCATACTCGGAAATAGTCGGAAAAGACACCATTCCATCCTTCCGGATCACTGGACCCGTGTTCATTGTGGTAGCATTCGTAATGTTTATAATCGGAGCCGTTCTAGCAGAGGTGCTGTCGATCAGACGAACCCGTAAACAACAGTATGAGGTAGAGAGTATTGAGCTTCAAACAGAATTCCTACAGGAAAAAGATAATGCTAGTAAAGAGGATAGCAGTGTTGTAGAGATTACGAGGGACAACGTCAGACGAAGTGGGGACGAGTCGTTATTTCAACAATTTAAACGAAGTTCAAGCGTCATTAGTGAATCTCTTGCGAATATGATTCCGTCTCGAAACTGTAAAATCGAGCCACATGAGTGCGAGGAGGTCTAGCAGCCTTGGTTTACAGGACAAGAACTGCCATCGTGTACTACATGAACCACGTGTGGGCGCCCATAGATATACCAGTTATGTGTGAGGGGCAAATTGAAATGAAAACAAGTTATGTGAATTGAAGGTAGTTTCACCGTACTCGTTGTGAAATAAGCTAACAATAATTTGTGTATGAGATGATATAAATGTTTGCTAGTAAGCTATGAGTGAAATGAGGATATGCTTCTGTGAGCAATGCATACGTTCTGTTAGCTTTATATACGGCTGTACTTTGTATGAGCCCATGTCGGAGTATAATGGTGAACCAAGTATAAGTTTATGCAATCAGTAATTGTTAAGTTATATGTGAGCTAGTTGAGGTCTTACAAATGTAAGCTAATATAATCCTTAATTGTTAGGTTCTGTGTGACCTGTTTTAAATCTTACTAGTATTAGCTTAATAGAGCATTTCACTCCCTTTAGAGTGACATAGAGAAATTCCATCCCACGAGGGAAGATTTTAAAGTTGCTAAACACGAGGCTTGCCCCGTTCCTAAAGGGGTAAATGTTTCTTTTTCTCTTACCCTGTTGACCCTAACAAATTATCAATTCAATGTTGACGCTGCAGGGCAATCCTTTAGTCTCATCCTGGTGTGAGATGAAAATAATCTTTCATCACCTTGGAGGTAAGACAAAAAAATATCAAACCTCGGGGTAGGATTCTTAAATGTCTTTTCCGCAACTCTACCGAGGGCCGGACATAAAGCTTTGGTCGAGACATTTAAGAATCCCCATCGGATGAATTTTTTCTGTTTAACTCTAACAGTAGGGAATGATTACCCTTTTCCAATACGAAATACCAGTGGTATTTAAGTTTAAACGCTAAAGTTGGTTTCATAATTTCATAATTTAAGATCGGAGTTGTCTTCTGCTACTGTTGTGACGTCATTGCATTGTTGATGCAATGACGTCACAACAGCAGCAGCAGAAGACAGAAGATGTAATGCAAATATTATGACAAGGGAATCCCTCTGTCTTTACCCTTGTATAAATCAGGTATATCTTTCCCTGACCGGAAGTGTGGATATCTAATGGCTTATGGGAGAGAAATCCATGCCTCACCCAAGGGTTGAGACGGAGGATTCCCACTTCATAAGTGTATGACGTCACGCAAACAATACATTGACGTCAAAAATTTATCGAACCTGTTTTGACGGCAATTTAAATAAATTTGACAGAGTCAACATGGTATGAGAAATAGAATCATTCACTCCCTTGAGGCGAGATGGAGAATCTCGACCCTCGGGTTGTGATCCCCTATATCACCCCGCTAGGAGTGAAAGATTTATTCTTCTCACATCGGGAACAATGTGGATTCACCTGTCCTTACATCCTTAACCCGAATGCTCTGTATAAGCTATTGCAAGTCTTACTAGTGAACTACGAGTGTATTACTACTTACTGTGACCTGATGTAATCAAACATGAAAATAGTTTTATTTTAAGCTCCGGTAAAGCTTTACGTACTTGTATACTGTTTATTTCAGTGTATATTAGTAAAGCTACCAGTGCTTAATTGACGTTCCTGTTAGTGTATACAGGCGAATTAAAAAATCCATGTAAGTGTTCGAAAATAAGTTTTGTGTTAGCTCTTGAAAATTTGTAAATGTTAACCACGTGTACGCCTATTTCAGAGTTGAAAAGCGAATCTCGTGTAATCCTGTTTAAGAGTGCAAAAAGTTACCTTTGTGTAAGCTGTTTCACATGTACAAAGTGGAAAATTTCTGAAACCGTGTAAGCTTAATAAGATGTTTTAAAATGAGCTTATGTCAGTCTGGATACAGCTGACAACTGTTGAGTATTTACTATGGTAAATCAATGTATATAAGCTAGGCATTGAGCTGTGCACTCGTGCAATATTGGCTATACTCTTTAATGTTAGGGTATCGAACTTTAAGTCATCTAATGTAGGGTTCGGATTTTCACTGATAGACATTTGTATACCAATGAGTAATGTGTGAGCTAATACGACGTCATAAATGATATTCCGTTTTTGCTTATTGCAGAGTTATCTTCTATTGTGAGCAGGTATTGATTGTTACGTCATTGGTTTGTGTTAGAAAATTACGTCGTTTTCTAAAAAAGTGATGACGTTACTCTCACAAATAACTGACGTTACAATCAATACCTGCTCACATAAGCAGATAACTCTGCAATACGAAAAGACGGAATAGTTATATCATTGCTCAAGTATCCAGAATGTGTTTTCGCATTGTGTCAATAAAATGTCTGTGTGCAAGTACGCTATCAATGTTGATCTGATGCAGCACTTGTCTGAATTTACATGATGAAGCCAATTTACTAACTAATCAAAGGGAGGCTCGTGATGTGATGTGCAATATCGATTGTTCAGTTGAATCTAAAAATAAAAAATTGTTGTACAACCTATTGAATTTCGTCGTGTTTTGATTATTTTATCACTTTAACTAAAGAGTTAAACATGGCCTGACATGATATCATATAACTGATTAATTAATTGATGTCTCTGATATAAACAAAAAAACAAAAAAAACACCAGTTGTCAAGGAAATACAATCTTAAAAGAATCATGTTTTTTTTAAGTTTAAATCGGTGAACGTTATCTTCATATGATGGAAATACATCAATGACCCGCCAAGAATAAATTGGATCACTTTTAAATGAACCTTATTAGAGAGGATCCTTTTGATACACATGAAAGATAAAATACATTGTCATGGTTAATCCCTGCAAAAGACATATTTTATGCGATTTACTTCATGTATAGAATTGGGGGATTCTTTAGTGATGGATAGAATTCTTGAGTGCATCGTTTAAAAGCACAGTAAGTTGCTTAAAATAATTAAATACATTAATATGTGCTTAAATTAGTTGATGCAGGCATTTCAACCTGTATGTAATTCAATATGAATTTTAACGCCTTTGTTTATCATTTACTATTATTTGTTTGGGTTTTCAATGATAGTTTAAAAATCACTAACATTTCACAAAATATTAATTGATTTATTACATCGCAAGAAAGCCGTTTTCAAATACAAATATCTTGCAAATATTAGCTTATTTAGACAAATTTAAACAAAACAAAAGCATATAAGTGTTTCCTTTCTATAACAAAAATGTTTGCGAATATCTTGTATTAATAACGTTCACGACGGTTTAATGGCTTTCCATGACCACAATTAAGTACATGAAAGCCGACTTTAATGTTTTATATATGCATGTTTTAACCAATTAAATATCATAAGAAATGTTTAGGGCTGAAATGTTTAGGTATTACAAGTCTAAGATAGCTAAATCCAAGCCAAAACCAAAGAATTAAACATTTTATATTTTGTTGTTATACAGATTTATATAACCCACATGTTGGAAGGCGGCAATAAAACCTTCCCAATAGAGAGGTTTGTTCGAATGTAACAAAGACCCGATACACATTGTATGTTACAGTCTTGTCTGAGATGAAAATGATTTTATGACTCCTCAGGGAGCTGCTTCAGTGTATACCTAGACCGTAACACAAACATCAATAGTCTAATTTCCACCCTCCATCCTCATCAATAATTATTAGCTGAGTAATGAACGACCGAAGCACTGGTTGTCTTAGGAGTTACCTACCTTTAGTAGACGAGTTAGCCTGGTATAAATTCAGTGTGTTTGAAATTTTCTACCTGTTTAAACATGAAGGGTATTTCCCTTGTTCCGGGTCAGTGACGTGCTATACACAAATCCTGGTTTATATCAAACATGTACATGTATGTGTGTACAAGATGGCGAGCAGTGTGGGTATTCATTTACTACGACCTGTACAGGTAAGAAGTGGTTATGTTGGGTATTTACTGTTAGTCTTCAGGTAGCATGGTCTCCTTTGTCTATGTAAGTGGCCTTTCCATTGTCTAACATTCAATTGTTCTGTGTATTGTAGTCTGTCCTGAACATAGATGACATTTGATGTCAGCACTGTAACCCGGTATACATTACTACGTGTAACCTAGTTTAAGCAATTTCTAAATATAAAATCGCTTTTACAGAAATTTCAGCATTTCTGGAAAATGGAATGGCAATGCTAGACGATTTTGAAGAAAACTTGAAACAATACCTTTACAAAGTATATTATAAAATATTTAGATGTAAACAACGCTTGCTAATTCATCAGAGTAAGGGGTGGACCACCCAAGCTGACAGCAGTGTGAATAGGCTGACATTCTGGTGGTTTGCCAGTTAGATCATATAACCACAGGTTGAATGGGAGTCAGTAAAGACACGGGTACAACATGTACGTAAACCACCAGGCCGGGATCGAACAACTTTTACGTTCAGGGAGGTTTATTTTGCCGTGGGCATAGGAAAAACTCGTTATCGAAATAATATTGCTAGCTATGTTTTTTTTAAACTGTTTATTATTCGCAAACTCGATTTGTTTAAAAGGAGGTTTAATTGGTACCTAACATTTATTTCATAAAAGTAATCTCAAATACTTTTTACCCGTGTCATGTACAAAATTGATTGGATAATATTTATCACAACGCTCCCGCAATGTGCTCCGATATGTAAGGAACCAGCTAATGTTAACCGATATGATGAGTTTTTTTTATCGTTGTGATTAGTATATTTCAATAACGTCTGGCAAAAAAAAGAACAAAATGGCAATAGTTATAGAAGAATAACATATATCCAGTGCATATAAAAGTTGCTATAGAAGCCAACCATGTAGTACAGTGAAACGCTAAAAAGAGATGTATTTACCACTATACGACATCATAAACTCAACAACAGAACTATATGCGTGTTATGATATTACACGTTAAATCCTTTAACATATAAAACTATAGTCACGCCCAATAATATATAAAGGTTTGTTACAATGACACTACTGATCCACAATAACAAAATAGTTCGTCAGAATTTCTTTTTATTGAAAGGTTAATATCAGATAAATTGAAAAAAAAACAATCATTAGGACATTATACTGTACATATTAATGTTCATACTGATACCTAAACAAATTGAAATAAAAAACACCTCCAACTAATATCAGTTTTCCTGACATTGATAACGTGAGAATATCCGACACAAGCACGTTCTATAACATGTTTTACTTCAAATAATCAATAACGGTTCAAAGCACGAAGACCCGGTGAATGTCATGTATCATTGTTCAGCATTGATGACTCAAATATCCTGTAATCCAACCTTAACCCACGTACATTCAAGCGATATCAGTTTTACAATCCATTGCATGCTCTTAAAGATATAATACACAATGGAATGGAAGTGAGACATTCAGATGTGATCATTTAAAATATTGATTAACAAAATATTTATCATGTACCAATATTATATATATATATATATATATATTATCCCTCATATAAGGCGATATATATATAAGGCTTCGCACCACTTGATAATCAAATTATTAAAAATATTAATAGGAAGACAACAAGAGAATATTGAAGTGAGAGCAACACTATAGTTCAAATTCAAAATCGATGAAACTAGGGCGAAACATGAACAAAGGACATATTTACATAGAAATCGAGGTCAAACCTAATGGAAGTGACGTAATCTAAACGAGAAAAGTCATAGTGACAACATAATAACAAGGCACTGATGAACAAGATCTGAAACATCGACCTTCAGATTACACAAGAAAATAGGATTGTTCCCTATGAGCTTATGATGGCGACCAGAAAACCTGTCAATACATGTACTTTTCTTCTATTGGCATCTCTCGGACCTTTACATGGATAGTGTGTTTGTCTACCTTCGATATTTACAAATGAAAGGGCGATATGTAGAGCAATTTCGTGAATACATAATTAACTGCAACGTATGTTAATATCAAGAAAGGGAAAAAGTCGTTTTTTAAAATCGAAATGTTCACGCTTATCATATACCTTAGTAGTAAGAAAATCCAAATGACCAAGTTGCAAGTTAAATTCAAGGTAACCGGCTGTAGTTAAATAGTCTTTAGTGTCCAAGTTCAAGAGAATAAAATTATGATAATATTTCTTGCTTTTGAAGACGAAAATGAAAGATTTTGTTATCAGCTCTGATTAACTTTTAACTACAATCAATTTCATGAAAAGCAGAAAACAAAAACAAAACAAGTCGATCTTTGAAGGGCAGCAGTTAATGTTGATTTCAGCGGTACAATCTGAATTTTACCAATATGAAGTCGTGTAACTATTATAATTAATATGTAAAAATATAAAGTTATTTCCAAATGGATTGACCAATCATTATGAAATTAATTATTGATACCTGTCATTAGCTATGTAAAATTAATAACAAAATGTAGTTACTATCAATATTTAATCAATAATAACCAATCAATATCAGACAAAGTTAGCTTATACCGATTAATCAATCAGTTTCTTAATAGACTTGTTAATAGATAAAATAATCAATCAGTACCGATATAAAATGAACCATTACTAAATTAGGTAATCGGTATATAAATCTATCGTCAATTAACATATTTTTGATAGTATTAAGATAATTCAAAGTTGAACAAACATTTCTTTAAAACATCAGATACATTTCTGCTAAATCAAGCATTGTAATCAATATAAGTATCAATCTATAGTTCTTTAATGAGTTGTAGGAATCAAACTCCCTAATGGCATTAATAATGCACAGGGCAGCATCGACCGTGCAATCCTGGCTCGTAGTTTAAGGTGTAGAACTCTCCTTACGGGATCAGCTGGCACGCTGATTCTGTACTGAAGTTTTGATTAACGACCTTCCTGTCCTACACTTTGTCTGTGTGCTAAAAAATAAGGCCAAAATGATCAAATGCAAACAAAATCTTCACAATGAATTCCTCAAGTTGCATCGCTTACTGATTCTGATGATGATTGTGTTTTTGTATGAGCTGTTCGGTTGTCAATGCGTGGTAAGGTATTGATATATGCTTTTTAGATTACCTCCACTCATAGCAAATACTATAATACTCGGGCCCAAACTCCTTTGTGAACCATAAGTCAATGAAACCATAAGCCAAATCGACACAATAGCATTAAGGTCTATATACAATAATGTAGTATACAGTGCAGGCATTATAAAGGATTTATATTTAGAAGTTGTTTGTGAAACGTTTAACAGGTTCCTATCTAATGAAAAGCAAATAGGAAGTAATACTATTTTTAGTGGTTTAATGAAGTCTTACATTGATAATGGACAATGCATTTAGTGCCCTTCTTACCGTTTCTTTGATCACAAAGCTTACACTTGAGTTTATATATTTAAAAGACGATGTAATGAGAAAGGGAAAGCATGTATGCATTATCCGTTCATATATTGATTACTTTTTGTAGTTGCAGGGTATATGAGACAATGTAATGACTTGAATACATAAAAAGGTGTATTGTGATCACATCATACGAAATGGAAGCGGCTGACAAGAAGAGGTACTGGAATGACCAGATAAAGGCCATGCTTGGGCCTTGTATGATCACCTTCGCGATTCCTCTTACTATCCCGGGCTTAACGATAACGTTAGTAGCGTTTAGCGAGGATACGACATTCGAAACATACGGCGTTATACATATCGTTGGAATCCTCTTCCTAGCAACAGCTGTGATACTATTAATTCTTGGATGCATGTTACGAATGCTTTGGAAACCTACCATAGGACCAGATATTGAAATGCATTTAACACCACTTCAGTCTGTTACGAGTTTACGCAATCATAGAAAGGAATCTCAGCAAATGAAAATAAACAATATTTATTCTGGTGCAAGAGTTGGACCTGAGGAGCGGGTCACCAGGAATACGTCTAGACATCAGGAAAGTCATCCGAAAAAAGGACAAACTGCATTATCTGGACAGGTAGCAGGTCATTCTTCAAAACAATTCGAAGGAACTTGTAATGGAACACATCAGAAGGAGAATACGCAAAGTAGGTCTGGTGATACCGACCATAGACGAAACTCTAGAGATACCATTCGAAAAGATAGAAGGTTATCAAGATCTTCCATTGTGCAAGATGATTCGTCAATAGAGGAAACAGAAAGTGAGTCTGAGTCGGTCATAATTAAGAAAAAACGTAACAGGAAGAGTTCAGCTGATTCCCTAGGTAGAGGAGAGAGTCGACACACAAATGATAGTAATGTTGACGAAAGATTTCCCCTAGATAGATCAAGATCACATAAGCGTTCAAAACAACCCAGTGATGAACCATGTCTAGATGAAATTCAACAGTGGCGTCAGAAGAAGAAATCCAAACAAAAGTCTAAGGTAGTAGACACTGGAATAGTCAATGCTGCCAGTGATTGTGAGGATACCACCATGTCAAGGCCTCTCCCAAAACTCCAACTGAACGAGCGGCCATTGTCTTCTTCGAATCTCGAGAACGGCAGTTCAACAGGCGAGGAAACCAACTCTGGGTAAGATGGCCTATACGTTTAACATACATGGGTGTTCGGATGGCGCAGTGGATAGCGCACTTTGATTTCACAAAGCGGTCGGGTTCGATTCCCCGATCGGACGTGTCACCTGCCCAACCACGGGGGTTTATCTCCGGGTACTCCAGTTTCTCCCCACATTAAGAACCCCCCCCCCCCCCCCCCCAACACGCTTACATCCGGGCCAACAAAAAGGATTAATATGTAATTATTATTCGTCCGTTTCATGACATCATTTTACAATTGTGTCTGTATGCATTGAAAAACCCATTCTTATCAACCATACACAACTATGTAAATAAAAGTGCTCTACTTCAATTATAAAATCTGTTAGTTTCGTAAAATATCATTCCAGCATACACGTAATTGTAGGCAATGATTTTTTTCTTTTTAATTTTCATGCCGGTATGGACGCAAATCGGTTACACCCATGTTTAATATGAAATATAACCGATTTGCATTCATACCGGCATGAAAATTAAAAAAAAATTAAAAATGGCGCCCATAATTAATCGTAGTCATTGGAGCGTTTGACGCAGGGGCATTGTCCATGTTATCTAAAGAAAAGCAACAAGACTCTCATTGAACAAGGTTAATATATGACGTTATAAGTAAACCAAGTGTTACGTCACTAGAGTTTTTGCTGTCATACTTAAATGAAATGCATTTCTGCTGGTAATGTTCATATAGTTGGTTGTAGAGCAAATTTAAATTTATTTTGATGAACACAAATAAGCAATTTACAAGATACACTCTTTAGCATTTAGTCCTACAACAGTTAAAGTACCATAGGCTTGATGTCTTTCAAATACATATTAGATCGCAGGTTAAAATCGATAACTTCTTATTCCATTGGTCGCACACTTGTCGATACAAGGAGAATCTTTATCCTTTGTTATTGAAATGTGGGCATTGTTGTGCTTCACTTGTCCGAGTATTCGCCTGCACGATCTTAGCGCAGCTTGAAGAATCTTTATTGGTTTTTAGCTTGATGCAGACCATAAAAACACCGAAGTCGATTTGAATCTTGCTCACAAGGAACAAACATAACGTATTCCATTCTAATTAGCAAAGGAAGCATCGTTGTGGTAATGGGTCATGCCTAAGACCATGTAATTACTGTTAAATTTGAAGATCGATAATAAGATGATGGGAGATTTTTTTCTGACTATAATGCAAACTTCGTTCTTTTCATTTCTGTTTGTTCTTCAAAACCATAGCAAGCGGTTGAACTACAAACATTAATTGAGACATTAGTTATTCGTTTTTATCTCAAACCGAATTAGGAGTGCCTGTTTGGACCTACAAATTACTTGAAATGTAAACGTTTTGTAAATTTGCAATAACAAAATTTGATAATTACGTATTAAAGAGCAATGCTTCGTTTCATTAACATTTATCTCCTTTCTAGAATATTTTCACATTTTTAAAAGATCCATTATAAATTTCATGAATAATGCTTTACTATTTCTGTAATGATTGGCGTGTGACATGGTCTGGGTTAGATAATAATGGTTTCTGTGATGAAGTGTTAAAGCTGTATGACTGAATCCTCAATAAATAAAAGTTTACCAAAAAAAAAAGTCATTGGATGTTGGGACCAATAACCAGCAAAACTCTTTTAGAACATCCAGCAAAAAAAACCTACAAAGATGCTAACACATTTGGGTTGCTTAAGTGGATCACAGTGAAATGTACGCCATACTCAGTTATTCCCACACACAAACTTGTTTTGATAAATGCATTTAATACAATTTAAATACACTGTATTTGAAATACAAGGGTTTACATTCAAAATAAAGAGGATGTTTTTCTAATGTAACAAACAACATTTGTTTCGTTATGTTCCAACTGGACCGACCAGTCAGAGAGGCGGGTTAACTGTGAAAAATAACAATTGTTTTTTATCAATTGTGACGTCACTGATGCCTTGACATTTTCTCATATTGACGTCGCAATAGACCATTCCTTGTCCCAATTTGTTTTGGCCGGATGATTATCTGTTCATGTCTTTATGTAGAAAAACGTTATCCCTTGAACATTCATCTCCTTATATTTCATTTTCCTTGTCATTATATAGCAGTGCATCGTATGTTATGATCAGCTGTTTTTTAATCTAAAACTAGGCAATCCACTCGGTCGCCCCATCAAAGTTTACTTCAACATGACGATTCGTTGGAAAAGAAGAAACGACGAAAAAAGAAAAGGGCATCTAAACCTGTAAGGAGACATGGCTCCACTGACCATTCTAATGATGCCAAGCCGACGCGTGTGTTACCGCCTGTGCTTAGAGGGCGCCATCAATCTCAGAGTGACGGAGAACATCACTTAAATGACGTACAGCGGTCAGGTTCTACCGATTCCATTAACAGCATAGGATCAGCTGATTCTGTTCTTGCTCAGTACACCTCTAGGAGCCAGGATGAGTAGAAATAGTTATTAATCTGCTCATTTTACATATTTGCAATGCTAATGTTTTAAATTTTGCATTACATATTTGTGCCGCAATTTTCATCTTCAATAAATGATTGCAAAACCACGGAGCATACGGATACGGAAATGGCTCTGTGTTTTAGCATAATTATAGTGAAAGTTTATTCATCTAAAACAATTTCTTGAGATAGCGATATGATTTTACTCAAGTTTTTCTGTATGGTGTTCTTAGATAACGTTAATACATCGAACATCTTTGGCTGTCATCCTCCTAGTAAATGCAATGTCTATAGATTTGTGTATAGTAAGGGTTGTCTCCTCTTGACTGTTATTCGAATAAAAGGCAATCACAAACTGTACTCCATATGTTTAATAACAGGTAAAATATTTTTTACAAAAAATGTATAGGTGAATCATTTTGTTATTTCAGATATTCTTACATAATTATAATACTCACTTAATGAATACTAAAAAGTGAAAAAAAGTGAACAAAAGCAAGGCGCTTTTGTGAACTCATCCACGTTTAAATAGGGGTATTTTGTGGCGGAATATTTTCAATTATTTTCAATACCAAACTCTGTTTATGTTTAAACAAATGCAAAAACACAAATGAAGTTAACATAGGATACTTATCAGAAAGTAGTGAATTTCACCTAATCTTACAAGTAAAGGTATTTCGGTAGATCTTTTTTTACACTTCCAATGTATCATGATTTATACACAAAAATGGCATATTTTTGTTTGTTTTGTACTGTTACTCAGATATTTTTTTATGAATAAATCCGTCCACTTTATATAAATGCATATATAGCAAATACAATATTTTTTCTTAGCAAACTGATTTGATTTAAGTTGTTTAACGTTAATAGAGAACTAAATATCACCGTTTCACCTTATTGCTTTTACGTGTCAATTCTTTTTGTTTTCTATGATATATTGCAGCAGATATTGTTGTTTTTTTTTTATATATATTTCCGATTGTTTTCGCTGGTAATTAACCACATTGTCTCGTTTTAAATGCCTCATTAGTATTTATAGAGTTGTCAAAATGTACCGTTTAGAAGAAGAAGAACAGTTGTACTGGTTTCTGATTGATCAGTTTATAATTCTAAACAAAAATAACGTAATTTTAAAAACAATTACCTTATTTTTCAGTACATTTGTTTGTGATCTACTGTCTCCACAAAGTTAATTTTAAGTGACTTTTTCCAAGTATGTGGTAAATGGAGGAAGTATCTCTTGAAGGGTTATTCATTGGCGTAAAAATTATCTGATGGTTGAATTTTAATATATATAGGCAAAAGGATTTTTTTCCTCTTATAAATGTCATTTGTTAATTAAAAAGAAAACGTTAATACATTTTGAAAAAGTATGGATTGCTGCAGAATCAATAATGATTATGATTTCATTCGTGATTTGTGATTTGTGATTTTTACGGCAAGCAATCGTATGTATTGTGACGTCACAATACCGACAACTAATTGAGACATGGATTGGGATTCGAAGATAGAATTTCTTGTCTTTCTATTTTTCGATCTCTGCTTTCCTTTTCATGTTTGTGTGTCACATATGTGTCACTGTAGTTGTCGCCTTTGTTCTTCTGTCTCTCTAGCCATCCTCCCCTACATCCTTGGCGGGTAACCTTAAATTCTATATTTTATTTCCTGTTAAACGATGATGCAATCATCTCTTGACTGTGATACATGTATAATGGTTTTTAAATGTTGTACATTTCCATTTTATAATCAAGGTATTATTGTGTTGAATTAAATCAGTATTTTAATGCATGTAACGTGTTAGGAAGAACGCTTAGAATATTAATTTCTCGCAGATCATTCATGTTGAAGAATACTTTTCGTCCAAGAATCTGCCATAATCTACAGGTAAATGAGTATAATAGATTTTCTTTTGTACAGTGAATCTGCCATTATTTAGCATATGCAAATATATGATTAACTTACTTCTACGTTTCAGCTAGCTTGTTTTACATATCTGATGTTCTATTATTTATGTTTGTTTCGAAATACATTTATTTATGTTATGTTTTATATACTCTACTACTGAATATTAACATGGCACAATTACATGAGTTGTCATTGTTTCATTATTGAATTGCTGTCGTTCTTGGAAATTTGACTTGTTATGTACAATATGGGACTTCACTTATGAGAATATCTGCAAATGTAAATACATGCATTACAATACTTTGAATGTTTATTTGTTTTGAAATATCTACGAACGCATGATAAATATCATAAAGATCTGAAACATCGGTTAATGTCCATGAAATGAAATGGGTACCGGAAAACCCTTACAACAATAACATCAACTTGAAAAATATTATCAATGATAACATGATCTAGTGAGAGAGTTTGACAACAAAATAATAAGTGTATCAGAGTTGCCTCCCTTCTGCTACTTATACAACGATGTTTAGAAAAGAAATGGGGCAATTTGTGGTTCTCGTAATGTGTTAGTGTAGAAACCAAACTATTGAATTGTGCATTTGTCTTTAAACATGTGTGTTAGTATGCAAGAAATATTTGGTATGTAAAAAGGTGTTGAAGGAAAGACTTCCACATCATTGACCTATTGGTTCTAGCACTGAAGCGATGACTAGGAATAAATGCTGAAATGGGATGCCAATCATCTCACAGACTCTAGACTTAAATACTGTCCTTGGCAGATAAATAAATTGTATTTAAGGAAACTCTAAAGGTAAAAATTCAAGTTTAACACTAAAAGAAACTTATCCCCAAAGACATTATATTTTGAAAAAAGTTCCCGATATGTTTAAAAAAAAGTTCACATCTAAAACCAATATTGCTACATTATATAACGAACAGGATCCTACAATCATCGTTAGACGGTGACCTGAATGTCGATTTACCTGATAACATTGCAGCATGTACTGAGATATCCGTTTGCTATCTGGCCAATCAGCCTGTGATGTATATTAAAGAGAACTCGATCACATCACTGATACAGGTAAATCATAAATGCTTTATTTACATAACTTTGTTTTCATAGAATGATTGTTTGTCGTTTTAAATATCCCGTTTTATGGAAATATATAATGGGTTCGCATACATCTTCTTGATACATATTTAATGTATGAAATGCAAAATAAACCAGACATTTACCCTAAATATACGTTAAGACATTATATTAACATAAAGTTGCGTCAGTAAACATAAATATTGGTGGCAATGCATTCTACATTTAAATCCTACAGGGAGTTGTACGTGTATTTTGACTAATAATGTTATATTTTTTATTCTTCATTATTAGACCAAAATTTACTTTTTTTGTATTCTTGCAACATATTTGTCTTCATTATCTCTCAGTGTGAGAGCGCTATTTAATTAGAAAAAACATTTACCAATTACCTTCACATAATTATGTGATGGCTTTTGAGACAGCGCTATTGTACTTGTTAATGAGAGGTGTGGTAGCCATAATGTTAGGATGAATGCCAAATAATTGGTAAATAGGTGCACATTTTTATTCATTTATATTTTTGTTGCATGTCGCATCATTGCAAGTTTGATCACCCACACGGAACAAACCTTTGACAGCCGAGCCGGAACATGACAATGACGTATTGAAAATTCAATAAATAATTAAACAACAACATTACCGGAATACAGTATGGACCTATTCTCTTTTCATTAATGGCACAGAAAGGCTACATCGCATAATAGTTTCTAACTACTATTGGAATAAAAACAACTTTCAAATTCAACATGATCACTATAAACAGGGACGTATAATGGATATACTGTCCCTACTATAAAGCAAATAACACAAAAAAACTCAGCTTTTAGCAAAACATGCTGAGAGAGAAAAACGTTCTGCACAAATTGGATTCAAAACATATATAGCAGAACATGAACACACGAAGACAAACGATAAATTTACAGGAAGAAAATAATTAACTAAAGACAAAAGAATACAAAAGAATACACAAGAAACCCCAGTAGCACCGCATGCAAAATTAGGTGTTCCGGAAGTTAATGTGATTACTGACCCATATGTTACACGCATTATAACATTTCCTGTCAAATCTACATGACAATGTCAATAATCTAAAACACAGAAAGTATGTAGTCAATATTGACAGATTTGGAAATTCCGCACAATTGAGTTCGAGGCATCAGTCCTATTAGTAGAAAAGCACGGATCCATATATAGTTGGTGATATTTAGACCATGCAATGCAATGTTCCGTATCACATATATGTGTCAAAGCGTAAATATTACATTGGCCAAGTAGACGGAACCATTCAGAAATTTATCAGTTGCCACTCACTAATTAGGCTGACGAGTGGGGACAAGAGATGATTCAAAATATTTAACACCAGTTTATTATGTCATGATTCCGTCTTCCCCAGCAGTATATTCCGCCATTTGGATTCAAATGTTCAAAAAGTTAATTTAGACATTTTTATGGTTTATTGAATTTCCATCCCCGACCCCACCAATACTGTAAATGTAATATGTGTATAAAAACAAATCAAAGTATTATCATGTCTTTATAAGCAATATATGAAATATGTTTGTTTTTTTATGTCAATTGAATTTTTGTTTTCAAAAACAATTGTTAATTGATTTATCACAGTACCGAAAACGTTACTTAGCCTTATCTAAATCATAGTCATTTCTATTATCCGATGACGTCACAATGTTCTAAATTTATTATTTTAGTCTTTATTTTGGCAGGCATCCAAACAGATGTTTTTTATCCATGGTAAAACGCAAAATTATAGCCTGGATTTATGGTCATGTGACATGCAAACCTTATAACTTTCAAACAATTAGAGGATGCTCCTAAAGCCATCCCATGTTTTCAGCTTTAAATTGAAGTGTAGTTAATTTGACCAATTTATTTAATGTTGATGGGTTTAATGTATTTAAACTAACTCTTAATTTCTAACCTAATAAATTCTAATAAATAATGATTTTCTCAAAATTACAAATACCTTTAACATGTTTGTAAATCTTATGGAAATAAACATATTTTGATGATAACAATGTTCATACCGCTATTCAACCCAATTAGAACTCTTAAATTAGGTCATGTTCAATTTTGTACATTGTAATCTTTGACATTTCTCAATTTCTACAGTATGTGTTTGTTATCACATTGCAATATGTTCTATAATTATAAATATTATCGGCTCATGTCAATCGATTTAAAAATGGAAATATGCTGGTTTTTCATTTATTTACCTGATATCAAATATATAGGTTGATAACACCAACGGTTTGTATTGTAAAAGATGTCTAGTTTGCCAAAAGTTGGGGTATTCGGTACACTTCGTGACACGAGACATTCCTATATTTTATTTGTCACTAATTGGATCATTTCAATGTTAAGGGTTTGCCAGTTCCCTAACATTGACAATAGGCAAAGCTGACAGATTGACATGGAATACGGATGGCACACGTGTGTTTTCAGATTGCCCAATTAACATTGAATACTCAGTAACAATCTTCACGACTGAACCATGACAGTATATGTAACGGATGTGTGGCTAATCCCCACGACATAATTCTGTATTACTGAAAGAAGTGATCTACTTATTAGATAATGACAACTATGCATAAGATCTTTTTGTATGCACCCTAAAGTTGATCGGGAATTAAAGGAACTGAATTTCAAAGACACAATTTAAATGATTACATGATTTCTTTATGAAAACCCTGTACAATGAAGACAAGCACACTATCTCCGATCAAGAAAAATCAATTCTGAAACATTTAGAGTCTGGAACATTTCTACTTTATTCCTACCATTAAAATAATAAAACAAAAACAAAAGAAATTGCAATAACAGCTAGCGCAATCTACTATATCCTGGATAATATTCGAAAAGTTGTCTGCTTTACAAAGGTGTAAGTCAAATGCTTATGGTAAACACCAAATGAAAGCCAATACACACACTCAAGCAGCACATTTGTCCAAATGAAAATAAATTATTAAATCTACCCTGATATTGAAAACAATAGGTTTTGTAAAAATTGAAATATTTAGCTGATAGAAGAGAAACCATTTACTTTATGATAATTCACATGAAAACACGTACGTAATAGTTAAACCGACATTCCAACTTTCTCGGTATTGATTTTTTCTGACAAAGAGCTTAAATGACCCTGACTGACATAAATCATAATACAAGATGGCTGCACTTATACAAAATCGCAGCGTTCATACCCTCTAAATCAAAATGGTCATTTTCACTCTTCTCAGACGATTGCTACAGTACTTGGAACTACACTGTAATGATTTAACAAAAATATTGAAATGTTCATAAGTGATTGATAAAAACATGTAACCTTTGAAATACTTTAAGAACACAAGGATGGACAAACAAATGTAAAATTTACTAATAACTAATCGGTATAATAAAAGATGAACAACACGCATGCAGACAACATATATTCACATAATGATTATTTTGAGCAGGTTTGCAGCACGATGCTACTTACATCAAAACATAAAATAAATTAATTAATAAATAAAAATTGAAAAACCCAACATTTCAACAATACAGAATTGTTCTCATCGTGGAAATAGCAAACTCACTCAGTCGTTAACATCCTTCAGTAACTGGGAGTGTTTTCAATAATCAATGTAAGCTAATTACAGTTGTCGTCAGTACGCTGTAACTAGTTATTTAGATCAACCCAATACACTGTGTTTACAAGGTTTACTGTGAGACCGATCTGTTTCCATTGCGTACACGTGAATACAATCGAAAGACCTCAGCGATCACTAAGAGTCGAAAGAAAAGGTCTTGCTTTTACCCGATTTTATTTTAGTTTAAAGCATTTCTTCGTGACAGGCTTTTCCTTATGCGAACCGCTTATAAGTGAATACTAGTGATCTGCTACAGCAATATAGAATTAACGGACACAAGAAGATGTTTTTCGGATTAAAGCAAAACATTCCAAATCGTAAGTTTCAATCCCAAACCGTTCTTAACTTCTTTTCAAGAATCCTCACAGTTACCAACGGAAATAATGGACTTATCATACTACTGGTATATGTAGTTGTTAATAAGATGTTAATAACCCTTTGTCACTATTGCTTGGTAACACATATCTTAAGCAAATACATGTTTAAATTATGGATTATTGTCCCACTGCACTTTTTGCTTTTCGTATTTACAGTAACCTCCACTTCATTTTGATCTTGGCTATAGCTGTATCACGACTGGGCCAGGGTGATTCCGTTGACTAGGTAGCTCTGTCGGTTGAAGCAATAGCCTAACAAATTGAATTCCAGGATTCGAATTCCGGTCGATTTCCACTGGGTTGTTTTTTTCGTTATTGTTATTTTACAGAATACTGTTGTTGGTTCTGTTTTGTTTATTTTATCTTTATTATTTCAGCATGTAAGTCCAGCAAGGTATGATTATCTTTTCAGCATAGCCAGGTCGAAAAATCAAATCCAATGCTTAGTGACAGATTGTGTCAGTGGGACGAGGATCCTGAAGAGACTATTACAATGTATGTTTCCTTTGTCTATTTCCTTCACAAAAGCGTAATATGAGCTGATGTCGTAATATTGGTGTGTTTGTATACCGATTTAACAAGTTCCCACCAGTTTGATGAGACATACATTTCAAATTTAAATACGCAAATCATGTGTTTCATTACCCATCTAAAATGTGCCTACACAGTGGAAATCGACAGGGATCTGTATTACTTAGCATAGTGTTAAAGAAATGACACCATTAACATTACTATTTTCCTGTTTGAATAGATAAAAATAAAATAACGAGCAGCACTCATGTCTGAATAAATTTAAATACCAACGTAGTTTTATTTTACGTAGCTTTTATTTAAAGCTGCATGGATAAACGATACCACTAACTGTAAATTGGTATCATAAGTTTTCGTCTTCATTATACGTAGAAGTTGGGTTTTAAACAGTGGATAGGTAAAAATATCAGTAATCTAGTCACACCTTGTTCTCCTAACACTGAAACTATCGACCTCGGCAGGCGTGGTGAGAGGCCAGCGGGACATTAGATAAAGCTTCTCTCCTAACAATGGACATTCGTAAGGGTTACCATGATAGATTGCTGTGTGGATTGCACCTCTAGCCTTTCAGATATGGGTTTGTAAACATTTACCTGAGTGTTCGGACTCCTGTGACTAGAGGACTAAATTACTTCTAGATATCCATTTAATGTAAACGTAACAGTTTATGGCCTATCGATGTATTTTTAAGTCTAACATGCATTATCACATACTACAAAAACTTTCTTTTCCTAACCAGTGTTTGTAAGCTGAAGATAATATAACCTGGTTTGAATGTTATTTGACTTTGGAGTTACTTATCGGCTTTCGATCATAGCGTGAAAATATTACAGGAAAACACTTAATGATCATACTATTTTTATTTAAAGAGATGTGACGCACACAAGATAAGGAGGGTACGCATATAGGTGGTCACAGCTTTCCTAAACAGCGGGACAGTCTCACTTTTGCATTGATTTTAAGAATGCATGCTTCATTGAAAATGTATGATCATCATACCGTTAAACACATTTCGTAATGTTAACCAAATAAGGATGAATTAACATTACGAAAAGAAAAACAAAAGTTTAAAATTAGAATTCCGTGTGTTTAGTATAACTGATTTTTGAATTGTTATTCTTTTGCTTGCAAATCTAAAATTGTAAAACATGTTTGGAGTGAACTGAAATTTGACGGACGTTCACATACACAGACATAATATTCTGTAACAAAGACATTCTTTCAACAAAGATAAATAGGACAATTCTCCGATTCGTGGGCGAGCCAGAGCATTATCTAAATGCTAATAAAAAAAAATAAAGTCCAGCCCTAGTTATACAACGCCCTGGACATTTCATAACCCGACCCTGTCTCGGTGTCAAAGTAGGGCTATTTCTGTTTAAATCCTTTAAGGAAATTGTTACCGAAATATCATTGTATAATGTGATAATACAGGATGATATAATATGAGAATGACGGGATTGTAACATTTCAGTTATTATCATTGTGACGTCACACGGAATTGTCGGTATTGAAATGAAATGATAAGTTTTTCCCTCCTTTACTTTGCTGAATAAAATCAGGAAATTTAACACCATATTATTCTTGGTTTAAAAATATGCACTGGAAGTCAAGTCGCGTAGTTACATTCGCAGTTTGAAAACAACGAATCAAAACCAATTCTCAACACTACGCTTTAAAATGGATTAAATAGATACACTATATCTTTTGCAATACACTGAAATAAAATTATGATACGAAAGTTCTGGTACATCTATTTCATTTTTGAATGAAGAAAAATTAAGATTTCATAAATTTTGTCTCATATAAGCTATTTGAATTACATCAGACAGGATATGAACAAAATTACATTGCACAGAGCAACGTTCGTTCTCAAAGATAACATTCCATTGATATAGATACAATGAACTCTATGATGTAAAAGATATTTAATGTACATAAAGCATGCTCGACTTGCCAATGTCAATATTTATATATCATAAAATGACACACTGCAACAAGAACGCTAAATAATTCACGCCTGTCGTTTTAATAACCCTACGGCTTTTTTTGGATGACATTATATCTCGATTCCTCAGAGATACAGCGGATGACAGCACATTTCATTGCCATCAGCCTATAAAGATAGTATGTTTGAACTTGCATTGAACAAGTACACGATGATTTTACCAATTACAACGTTTTCAATTAAGTGTCATGTCCATACTGTGCTCTACAATTACATGTAGCTACGTGAACGGCGGATACATTTAAATCAGAACAGACACTGAAACGACTTGTTGTTTTCGGAAGGAGACGTTATGAATGGTGCCATTTGTGATGAAGGAAAGATGTATTTTTTCAGTTTACCCTGTCTTTTTCTCAGAAAACCTATTATTTTAACATCATTGATAACCAAATATAGACAAAGCAAAAGAATAATAATTACTGGCAACAAATTGTCAGGAAAGATGTTAATTGAGGATCTTTAAAAATATAAGGAGGAGCAGACCAGATCATGATGACCACCTTAATAAGGAGCATTTTTGTTTTTTTTATATTTTACCAAGAAATAGAACATTTCCCTACGAGATTATGATGGCAACCTTATTAAGGAGCATTTTTGGGTTTTTTAATCGATCTTTATATTTACCAAGAAATAGCGCATTTCCCTAGGAGATCATGATAGAAAACTTACAGCTTATCCATAATCTTCATCAACCTGCATCTTTAGAACCCTGTTTTGTAAGTTAGTCCGTCAGCAGTCGACATCTATGATCGGAAGTCATGAATACTGATTCAACAGTGACATATGATCACGCTATGTAGGGCAAAAAAGATAAGTTCACAATCAAAAAATCGAAAACGTCCCGTTTATTGTACAACATAGTAGAAAGCCGTCCCTGTTGGTCATATTGCTTGTAAAGATCGACGAAAGCGGATGAAGTTTGATTTCAAGTTCAGGAGGGAATATACGATCGAAAAAAACATGAATCAGGAAAACTACAAAACAAAGCAAAAGGTTTAGTTTGATAGCGTTGATCTGATGCCGACTTTGGAGTGCTACCTCAATGAAATACCATGCCGAATGAGCCCAGCACAGCTTGCTACATTAAACTGAAAACGGGTAAACCAGTCATTGCGACTATGCTAAACGTTTCGCTGGAATAATAACCACCGTTTTAAAGGACTGTGGTATGTCCCGGCTTGGGAATAGAACTCATTGCTTTCCTCACATTAGCGAACGTTCTGAAATATAGTCAAACGCAAAGTACAGTAGAAAAGACATTCTAATGTTATGTATCAACATAGCATCGATATTCCTGCAATTTGTCCTGTTGTAACCAAGGCAACTACATACATTTCTTGTTTACATTATAGACCGCTATCAACGTTGTAGAGGTATTAAATGGGACACGTTTCGAAGGGTTACTGACTTTAGTACTCCTGTCATGATACAGCTCGGTGCGTCTTATCAAATACGTCAAACCTGTAGTTCTACTGAATATATATAAGACAGGGTCTGAGGTTAGGTTACACATCACTGATAATGGACATGGGTGGATGACCTGTATTTGACCTCTCACTCTCAGGTACTCAAGCAAAGTCCATTTTACTGTGTATCCAATGGAACTGTAAACTAATGTCAAACCAGTAACAAAATAATAACAATAAAGGTGTATGGACGGTATTGCGTTTTAAGTTGATTAACATATCTTAAGATATCCTCTTGATTAGGTTAAACGCTGAAAAACTTGCTGACACAAAGTCTTTAAAATCACGATGTAATAATATGCTGATTGAGGCTTCAATGTTTCTAAATCACCTTGGCCCACTTGTATAAAACATCTCAACTCTTGAGATTTCCTCAAGTCTAAGATTCCCCATAGACAATACATTGCTTGAGATTTTCCTTAACTTTGAGATTTTGTATACAAGTGGGCCCTTGCTTCCTATTTTCAAAAGAGTGAAATGTCTTTCCAAGTGAATAAATTAACGCGAAAAGTGTGAAGACATACTACTTTACTGCGGATCTGACGATACTTAGGAAACTTACCTATCAGAGAGTGAACAGGAAAGTATTTGATTACATATCCTTTGAGAAAGATAGCCTAGATATCAACCTTTCAATTAGCTAATAACTTATAGGGAAAATCAACTCTTACAAACAGGACGTGCAGGTTGCGGTTAATGAAATATGAGCAGAAAGCAAAAATATTTCAACGGATGCCTGTAATAAATGTTTTCAACATGTATTATCAAATAAATTAGTATTTTTGTCAATTTAAAGAAATCTCCCTAATGGATAATGCTAAAAGGAATCATTGATGGTATTGCGGAATCCCTACTTGAGGCAACTTATTTTCTTATCAAACAAACCTGCATATATATTTATATGAGTACATTGTTTTAAAGGGACAAAGAAGAAGGACAGAAGGTCAGGAAAAATAAAAAAACGTAATCAAAAGTGCAGTATCAGTTATCAATATATGTATCCTCAAAATGATTAAATCTGACAATGGAAACAATTCAGAGTGACTAGGTACGTATTCGATCATAAAGGGACGTGTGTAAGTTTATGCTTTTTACTCATATCTATGGCAGCTTCGTACTTTTATACATCCAGTATTATTAAATAAGCATTTAAAAAAAAAATCATATAGGAAATTATCCGGAGTATCTAAGTATGAGATACAGGGACTTGTGTACGTCTATGTTTCCCCTATATTACCACGTGTCTTGATATTCCCAAATGCTCAGTATAAGCAAAGGTATCAAATTTGAATAGAAAATTTACCGGAGTATCTGTTTATTAGATACAGGGACTTGTGTAAGTCTATTTTTTTCCTAATTTCAATAACAATGTAATCCTGATATGCCTCTAACATTTTGTATAAAAGCAATTGTGTTTAGTCTTAAGTTGACAATTATTCATAATAGTTTAGTTTAGATAAAGGAACTTGTGTTATATCTAGACAAGTTAGTTCTGATATATCAACAATACTTTCTTCAATGAAGCATAAATCCACTACGAGCGATATAGACGTGGAATTCCCAGATGTGGGCGTTTCAAACGGCAAGTTCATACAGATCGACATTATGAGCTCTGATAAATCTTTTATAATCCCGTAATTATGTAGATTCACCAAGCCTGTCACATTATTCTGTTAAGACCTAAATCACCTTGTGCGTCCTGTCCCAAGGCCTACCCTAATCTTTTCATGGTCATTTTTTCTATAGGCACTCTTAAGTACTGCATCTCTGCGCTATTGCTTCAAATTAAAACAAAATCAGAAAAAAGTACTACCTGCCAACCGCCAGCCTATGTTTTGACATTCAACAAGAACAAATAAGCCTAGGTAACTGGTATATATATATAGACATGACCGACTCAATGGTTCCGCTTACTTTATTCATAGCGAGCATTCCTGACCTTTCAATGCCAAAGTACAAACAATCTTAAAAGCACTACCGACGAGTTCACATACCGTATACACAGCCAATGGACACTTCGATCGTGGCCGAACAAACATTGTATAGCAGGTCTAGATCTAGACGATGTAGAGATAGAGGGCGAAGTTTATCATATTTAAATAGTATGCATACAACGCTTAATGATTATCTTATCACTACTTAGAAACTATATTTAGATTATCCTGTCATGAAAACTGATCGTATCAATGTTTAGGTGTATCCCACGAAATAAACAAAGTCTCTGGTATTGTTATATTTTAAGACAAATAGTTGATACACGTACACATTAAGATGTGTTTTAAGTCACCCCTGGGGGAACCCCAGTGGGGACTATTAATTTTGTTCTTCTTATGCAAGGATAATTAGATATCAGTATAACTATTTATTCGCGTGAAGTTATGTTTGTGTCAATTTGAAAAGAGATTTCAAATTTCAAATATTCTGTAATAGAACCTACTGATAAAGTTCTCGAATGAAATAAATACATATACACTTTCAATAAGAAGAAGGAAATACATGATTAAATATTGTAATTTTCGATATTAAAGAAAGCATTTTTTTCTATAGCCAAAATAATTCAATCTCGCAAGTAAACACCTTGGTAATATTTTGTTTCATAAATTCGATATTATTTCGTTTATTGGGACTGTAGAATCTAGTTGGCGATGCAGATAGTTTAAAACATCATTCGTAAATTGAATACATGGAAAAAGTATTCGACTGTCTTCGGTGACGCATCACTTGTCATTCCCTGACAGAGATGATTAAATTAAGCATATGATCCGAAATTCGTTAGCAAGTTCGTTTCAGTATTACTCATATATCTGTTTCGTTGTGAAATGTATAAAGATTATGTGTAGGAGTCACAACGTCCTGTTCCAACCAAAATATTTACCACGTTACATGGAATTTCCGTTTTCTACTCACATGAACGCATGAAAGCACAAATAGTTCATATACAGTCGTATTCGTGTTTGTGTTTTGATATTTGGGGAAGCGTATCGCAAATTATAAGTTACTACATTCAGATAGAACGATGTTGTATCTATTAGGTTAAATTTTGATCAAATTCTCACCTGAAAATTTTAATTTGTATTCGTAACTGATCAAGCGAAATATTCGTATTTCCTTGGTTATATTTATATCCTATTTGTAAACTAATTTGATGAAAGATGTAAACAATTTTTAAACTAATTTGATCAAAGATATAAACAATTTTTAAACTAATTTGATGAAAGATGTAAACAATTTTTAAACTACTATGATTCATTTGAGTGCTAAAACTTGCCTGGACACATGATATGTTTAACGTTGTCAGGTAATAAACCCATAATAACATTTCATTCCATTGCTTAATCCAGAAGTTAATTTAGCTCTATGCTTAATCAGATGAACCCGAATTTCACAATCGTCCATAACAACCGGTAAACAACAAACACAGCAAAGATTCACAACGAGCAGTTTAAATATATTTCATTACAGACGCAAAACTAGGGTGGCTTACTAAATAAGCACATGATAAATAGAAATTATACATAAGAACAGAACCAAAAATAGAAATGTAGTGATTGGTCTGTGCAAACAGCGAAAGAATTAAATTACAGTTTTTCGATACGTTTGAGCAATTTGGTCGTCCGGTTAAAAAATAGAATGATTGAGAAACATATTGATTGTACAAGTCGTGATAAAATTTTGGTTTACAAAATATTCTAAAGAATACTTTGTATACAGTGGGTAACTCAATACTGCTTTGTAACTAAAGGTGAATTAGTAACACTGACCGATATCATGTATGACTGTACTAAGAGATAGGTTTAAGTACATGTACACTCACCAAATATGTTTTAATATGTTTCAAAACTTATTCTTATTGACAAATAGTAGCTTTGAAAGAAGAAAAAAAGAAGGAAAAACAGTAGTCAAACCTTCGAAATGTAATCTTTGTTCAGAAGTTCGAATAAGGAGATAAGTGTACTTATTGTATCAAAATACATCCTGTTTTTTGCATATATAGTAAACAAGAGGACTATAACTATAAGGTAAAGGAAGCTAGCCTTTCTAGCACTTAACTCCTGAGAAATTATTGAAATGTAAACAAACCGTTAGTCAAGCCCAAATTTGATGAGATTATGGCAACGTGGGAATGAAGGAACAATTTACATGTAGGCACTTGGAAAAGTACAGAGATACAACAAGGGTTTTCGAAAGGAAAGTGTCTGGTTTATCAATGACTTCAGACAAGAAAATGTATGTAACTTTATGGGCGGATTGGTCGAGTGGTTAACACTCCGGCCTTCCAAGCAGGCGGCCAAGGTTCGATACCCGAAGTCGCCGTACGCATGGAATATTAGAGAAAGTGTTTTTCTCCTGCCCACACAACTCCAACAACCCAGGTGGAGTATAAAATGGTCTGGGGAGGGTGTTGTGGTATCTGTGCTGTAGCATTCAAGTGATGTGGCACTTTAAATGATACCGTTGGAAGCACGGTCCCACTACACACAGAACACAATACATCTCCAGCACACACACAGGCATACACACATAGGGAGATATTAGCCAGGTGGCATAGGACTAGTAGTTAGCGTCTGATAAGGCAGCTCATGTGTATTGACTGTATACAATTGTATATCTATGTAATACAATTGAGCGCTTTAGAGTGGCTTATGTTAGCTAGATAGGGCGCTATATCAAGTGTTGTATATTATGTAAAATAATTAAAATAGTAATAATTCGAGGTTCTGTTATACCGCTTTATTACGACCTAGTTCACAGGTCGTCTCAAAGCGGTTCACAAATTATAATCCGTAGTTATCGGACCTTTTTTAACCTGCCAATCTTTTTCTCAACTCCTTAGGGAGCATACAGCAAGTGTTGCCATTTCGGCACTCACAGCTAGCATTCAACAGTTCTAGAACTACACAACCACGTACTCATTAACAGCTGAATAGAGTGGAACAAGTGGAGTAAAGTATCTTGCTTAAAGATACAACACAGTACCGTGACTCGAACCCGCAACCATTCGGTCACGAGCCCGGCGTCCTGTCACTAAACTACCATGCCTCCATTTAAGAAACCTTAGTAGTGTCATGTTCGCACAGAACAAACCGGGGTAGTAGCTAGCTGAAAGGTGACAACGCGACCGCTAGGGACATTAATGAGCGTAATAAATTAAGTCTACATAACACAACCAAATAGAATGCCACATACTAACACCATTATGGCGACCCTAACACTTGCCCATAGTTGTTATCAACCTCATGTCCTGCATCATTGAAAACCCCGCGTTGTACGTTTGTTGGTCAGCATTTTGACAGGGGTCACTGAAATCGTTATATTCCAAGCATGTCATGAATTTCGAACCAACTGCGACATATTGACACTATAGTTGGACCAAGCAGGGGTGCTACTATCAAGAAATAGAGAGTTTATGATTGTATCATTAAATCTTCAGACTATGATCAGCCAAAGTAACATAAAAATTAAAGGTATTGGGGTAAACGTAAGCATTAACTGTACACATCGAGGCAAGATAAACTAAACCTGTCAGGATAGGATTGTATATGCTAGATATAATTTATAATGCTTACTCATACCGAAAATCATGAAGAATACATCTTCAAATAAATCATTTTTAACAAACAAAAAATCCACCTCTTGTTGAAAAAATAATTCTGCTTAAATAATTGTAAAAAATGTACACAATGTTCATAAAATATAGAAAACAGGACATTTCTTTTACCATTTCTATATTATAGCTCAACACCATCAAAGAAAATCGTCTTTGGAGTTCACCTTTGATCTCTGAGCAAGAACTGATTAATATTCGTTTAGAAGTCTTAAATTTCGTTTGAATAGTGAATAGTCAAGGTGAAAATTAACACTATCGATCAAAAATTCGAGGAACGGTAATATTTTTTACATATTGAATTTAATAGAATCCGGAACTACTCAAAACCTAAAACGTAGAGAGAATATTTAATCAGCACGCTTTCCTGTTTTTTCGAGTACGTAATACGAATACTTCTATTCAGACTATAAGCAAATTTATTCTGTTACAAATTATTTTTTCAAACAGTTTTTATTAGACCTATTGTTGTGAATTTCTTTACCTGTTATTTTTTTAAACATAACACTTACTGAATATTTTACATGACCCTTTATCTTCTTTTTCTTCCTTTAACATGAAAGACAATATCTCACTACCGAACTCTATGTTTAGCGTTATGAGTATGTCATGGTTGGTATCTCTCTTTTACTCGATGGACACATGTAGCTCTCGTTTAGCTCATATACATGCAATTGATAGATAGCCAATTGTTAGTTCCTCGAAAGCCTATTTTAAGTAACAAGATTTTCTAGATGGATGAGTTTGGTTGTGCAATAGTCTCGCCTGGAATTTTGATTGGAGAAGCGCCAGTGTAAGCTGTGGAAAATTCTCTTTTGACATCTCCACCTGATCCCCAGTGGTGTATATGTTCAATGTCCAGTTCTGTATGTCCTATATACTGTTGATACCGTACATACTTATCTGGATTAGACGGGAAACAACCTGTCGGCTGCCACACGTAATACCTATCACAAACACCTGGCTACGCCTGCATTGTTTTGTAGGCTCATGATGTCCTCCTTTTTGTTTTGGTACCTCCTGAGGCTTTGATGTGTTGTTTTTATGTGTCGTGTCTTATTAATGATTTTTTTTCCGAGTGTTATTACGCTGTACTATTGATGTGTTTGTTTTGTTTTACCTTTGAATCAATATTGCAGTATTTGAAATAATAAACTGGTCACAACAACAAAAATACAAATGAGTGCTATGATTCCATATATGTAGAAAGGATTGTTGATCAAGTGGTCCGGTGTTGAAGTCATGATTTATAAACAATGACGTAAGTCCTTGAAGTGATGAATGTTGTCAGCTGTCAAAAAAGGCAACTATATGAATATTTAGGGGATATCATTGTATTTTTATGCAGCCAACCCTTTTCATCGTATATGATGAATCATTCAAAACTAGTGAATTCTCGAAGGAACATGAATGTCTCCAACTGGACTTTTTATTACATACAAATATATTAAAAAATACGGACCAGCGTCCATAATTACTAGGAACAGGTACAATTACGATGCTTCTGGCTTTTCCGGGAAGTTAAGGCCGCCCGAGGTTTGTGTATGGCGTATTTGATCGTTCACCACGTATTGCCAACAGAGTTAGGTCAATGTGTGGGCACTGTGGCGTTAGAACCGCTGCGATAATGTAATCCCTACTCAAGTCCATTCTATGAAACCTGCTGGGCATAACAAGATAGACGGATGAAAGCTGTGATTGAAATGAAAAAATCCCATCGGTGAAATTGCTTATATTCGCTCCAATGTATATGCATGCCAATAGGATTAGAGTGAATATATTGATTATGGGGCTACATATATATTAGCAAATGCATACACTTTTTCTGAAAAAATATCACGAGCTTAAGTAGAAATCTTTATTAACAAACTTAGTCACCCGAGTCATATAGGCAATAACGATAGTTTACATCCGGACTTTTTATGTTTGTGGAATTATAGGTAGATATATGAAAGGAGTTAAGCAGTTCAGTTTAGTAACGTGATCATAGAAAAATCATTGATTTCGAACTTATCTGTCAGAAAATTCCCAGGGATATTATTATTTTATAAGATACACTGCAGAGGAAAGATTACAGATTACCACGTTTATGTAATGACTTCTTTCTCATTAAGGATTAGGAAATATGAATTCTTACCTGATGTTTTTGAATCAATTTCATTGGTTCTATTATTTCAAACCTAATTAGTCAAATATTTAATTCCCCTCACACACATAATATACAACTAAAAATGAATGAAAAGATGTGCCCAACCAAATCCTCGTTCGTGATTCTTTGATATTTTCATTACTCCCATCCAAACAATCTATAAATTAATACTACCTCAAACAATTTCCATACACGCTTCAATTTACTTAGATAGATCGTTTTGAGATGTTCCTATAATTGTTTTCAATAGATTCCAGTGTATATTACATAAATAAGTATAAAAAACTGTTTTACTGTAGTGAGAACAAATGTGATGCAATCAGATTATTACAGATATTCTGGAATTCACATTCGTTTAGCATTCGGTTGCTTCATGGTTCTTGTAAAATGCAGCTCATTTGATTTGTTTCAGTAATCCGATTCCTTCCTAGGTTCACCAGTGCAGAAAAATGTAAACAAAAGGTGCAAAGATAGTCAAATCAAACACTGGCCATCTAGGTGAAAGGCCAGAGCGCTATCATCGAAATCATGAGATAAACACATGAATGCATATACGATACAATGTCTGTTGACACTTTGAAATAGAGGTTCATATTCAGGATCAGTATGATCATATCTCACAGCTGTCAGTTTAATCAGTTTTGATACGTATCTATTTCCCAAACATCGTCAGGAATGGATAGATGTTCGACGTATTTGTCGATAAATAAACGTAAAGTTAGATTTTATGATATTAATTCTGAGTATCTATTGAGTATAGTATGATATTAATATGATATGGAAGTAGGAAGCAATCCGATACTTATTTGATATATATATATAAGTAAAACCTCGTCATACTGCCATCATCTGTCCAGCAATATTTTTGAAGGGGTCTGTCGACATAACAACGGAGATACATTAAGTAATTATAAAACTAAAGAACGAAAACGGGATTTTTTAAAATGTATTGGCGATAAGCGAGGTTGAAAAAGAAACAAGGGGGCATAATAACTAGGTTTACTTTATAAACTTCAGTAATTACGTAATTGTTCGTATTAGTTGTAAGGAAATATTTAATATACCAGAAACAAAAAGCAAATGCATTGAACGTCCCTGTGCAGCTCTGCTTGTTAAATGCGTTAAATGTTATATATATGTAAAAGCAATCAATATCATCATCTGTCACAAGCAGGTTTGAAGAGGTAGTGAGAGGAATGGTGTGCTGCATGATACTGCATCGCAAGAATAAACCGATTTTCTTCTGTGTCTTAAAGGTCCATTGGGAGACTAACGCTGAGCTGCTGTCTGCACATCACATTCTTTCTTTTTCCTGTATTATATCCTTCCATCATTTAAGCGTTCTTATTAACCTCTGAGTTGCATGTGACCACCCACCCTGACATTCCCCACATTTTTCACAAAAGGATGAGCTCATATTTGCAACCGATAAAAGCGATGATTAAATACTATTATAATGAATGGGATTGATATGTAAACTGTTGATATGACGCGTTGAACTAGCATGATATTATTTGTTGTCACACGGTTGCTGTTTATTTTTTGTCGACAGTTTGTAAAAGTTTGTGTTGGTAACGCATAAATGGTAATACCATCCTCGTGGTTTGTTTCTATATCATTAATTTACCAGATACAATTGTTTAAAGGGAAGCTACGCTCTCAGATTTATGTTTTCCCGATATTACATGTCAGCAAACACAGAAAACTCGAATGTTAATGAAGTGTAGTGTAGGCCATAATCGTTAATGTTGTACAAACATAGCTACACAATTGATCCGATTGAACTGACTGGGTTAAGGTTAGTAATAGAAACGTTTATAGCTAGAGGCTCAGTAGTATTGACAAACCATTACACAGCAACAGGTAGCAATGAGCCAACGATCAATTCAGTAATAAACCTATTTTTTTCGTAGTTTTTGCTAATCCATTACGGTGCTTCTGGATTTTCCTTGATTTGCCTGACAAATATCATCTGAACTTTGCATGTACACACGCACATGTTGAATGACATCCTTTGTTTAATAACATAATAAAAATACATTAGCTCAGATCCCTATTTAACGTTTCGGTTTATACATTCCTCCGTTCTACCGTCTGTGCGTCACACAACCTAGCTATCGCCTACTTATATCTCCATAAACACAGTGTACATTCTTACCTACCCGTCTTTCTTTTGTTTTTCTACGTATTGTATTTTTCTTTCTGTCTTTCTTGTGCGTTTTGTATTGACGTTTTGTTGTTTGTCTGTTGAGCACTTTGTTTGTCTTAAACGATAGAGAAAAAAAGTTCTTTCACTTGTAACCTTATAATAATAATAATAATAATAATTCGAGGTTCTTGTATACCGCTTTATCACAACCTAGTTCGTAGGTCGTCTCAAAGCGGTTCACAAATTATTATCAGTGGTTATAGGGACTTTGCAACCAGCCAATATCGTTCTCAACTTCCTGGGGAGCATACAACCGGTGCTGCCATTTCGGCGCTCACAGCTAGCATTCTACAATTCATTTACAGCTGAGTAGACTGGAAAAAGCGTAGTAAAGTATCTTGCTCAAAGATACAACACAGTGCCGTGACATGCCTCGAACCCGCAACCCTTCGGTCACGTGTCCGGCGTGCTACATGTACCACTAGACTACCGCGCCTCCAAGGTTTCCAGTAAATAATTTTTCGATTTGAAGGTTTGACCCGGGAGTGGCCACCTATTTTGTATATTGACTCGTGGTATCATTGAGATAAAAAGAGGGTTTTCTAAAAATCGAATTTTGCTTTCCTTAACATAAACGCTGTCATTTCATGGAAAATGAATCGAAAACAAAGTCAGATATACATTGATATTGGTTTAACAATATTGGACCAATTTTAATACTTCAAGTGGAAAACTTCGTAGCATAATTATGAACAAATACTTGCTACTAAAAGTAATAGCACTCTGTATTTTTGACACTTGAAAGTAGGTTATATGTCTAGTTTGCCAATAATGAATAGTTAAAAATCAGTCAGGGAGAAAAGTCCTTAAAAAACTTATTAAAATTAGCTTGTTCATTATGTAAAGAAGTTCATCTGTGAAGGTCTATATACAGACCTTGTGTGTAAAGTAAACGTGTTAAAGAGCATAGACATAACGAGGTATACACTGAGATACCGATCACTCGGTCTGGTAATATCATCGCAACGGTTAATACGTTGACTTTGTCAAGATTGTCTTCTTAAACCTATCTCGTTGTCCGCGAATAGAGTCCTCCTTATTAATGCGTGTGTCTTCCTGACAACTTCACCTTTAATATCGTGTTAGTGAGATTTGTATAGACACTAAATTATCTACAGCACGAAGATCTAAATAGGGTTCAACAAGAGCGGTTCTAGGCCCAGAAACAGACATGTTATTCAAATAAACATAACATGTAACTTAATTCCTATTCCTGTAGTTTGATGATATGGTATATTATCTTAAATGGTTATGTTAAGATCTACAATTGCTTCTCATTCTAAATTGTAGAAGAGTTCAAATTAGTCTAGATATATACTTTTTCTGCTATTTTTCATTTCTTTATTTTTACCTCTCTGAAGCAAAAAATTCAAGAAGTAGTGGAAGAACTGATGGAACTTTCCTTTCATTATCCCGTTTATGCATTCCAGGATCCGCCCCTGGCCATCATCACTAAGCCGTATATGGGTGAAGGATGGTGACCTAGAAAATGCAATGTACAGTGGTTCTCTATCATATTCAACAACGACCCGCTTGTGCTTTAATCGATTATATACACCCGTTAAATCTCTTTCGTGTATTAGTAGTCTTGTCCAAGTTCGAGATTATTTGGCCACATTAACAAGCAGTAACACAATGTATGTTCTGCGTTCATCTGCGTTTAATAAACCCTTGTTTGTAAATGCAAGTATGCTATTTAGGGATCAAATATAGATAACATAAATCTGCACCAGAATCCTTATCTGATGGAACAAATGACGATTTGTCAGCTGATACGACTGTCTATGTGCCATGTAGGTTGGATTCATTTGATAGACGGTTAGAGAAAATATGCTTGCTTTTATCAATTATAAGGTTTTGAGCTTTGGCAAATAGAACCTGGTTCTATTTACAGTCATGCGACTATGACTGGTAGGACTAAAGAAGACTTGGAATACGAATAAGATTATTAATATGCAAGCGGTATTAACATTAAACGTTATTAGTAATATCTGTGATGACTACTATATCAGATATAGCAATATATCTGAGTATACGACAAAGGCGTTCAGGGTAGGACAAACATGGCTATCTTACATCCCATTACAAGCGCTTGACGTCACAATGAAACAATAATGACGTGACGTCATGAAATCGGAAGCATTACGATGTCATGATCCAGCAATCTTCGACGTTTTGTTTCTTTTTCTAATAAGCTCATTCTGGTGGTTGGTTTGTTAGAAACCTAATTTGAAAACTCCTCGGGTGGTATTTCCCTATACTACACTACTGAACATGAAAGAGTCTTATACTTTTTTGGTGAAAACAACAAAAGAAACGGAGGTGAGATATTGTGTGACAGGCATTTCTAGCACTACGTGTGGTACTCATTATGATTTCTTAATTCAAATCCACGAAAATTAAAATGGTCGATCACCGATGATTGGAGACATGTTATATTTCTTTAATTATTCTAGACAAAGAAATCCCTATGTTGTAGATATTAGACAATAGCATTTGAATTGAGGTTTTCCTTGTCGAAAACAATGGTGATGTAATTCATTTATCAAAGCAGTTTGCATGTTGTGCATTTATGTCAGGTAAATGTGTTTCGTCGTGTGTGAAATGTGGTTATACATCGCCTTAGTGACCTCATTGTCTACAACGGGGACACAGCTATTATCAATACAATCACCGCCGCATACGGAGGACAAAACTACACATAAAAACATCCCTGTTTATATAATATTGACCGTCAATACCGAGGGGATAATGCGGCAAAATGCATTGAATTACAACCAAACGGGAAGAGGCGCTGTAAAATAACTGTAAAACATTTTACAGCATTGCCAAGCTTCAAAAGAGTTACGTTAAATGAGAGGATTGTGTTCAGGCAGAACTCAAGAGTCTCCATATATTGTTTTTAAAGACAATTTCATGCATTCAAAATCACATTTGATATGTGAGGTAGCTTAGGTTTTCTGTAGAAGACTTCAAGTTCACATGTATTATGTGTGATAGAAAAGTAATCTCAACACCAAGCAGCTGATCTGATAAAACGATGAAAAAGCAAAAGAAGAATATTGTCTATAAAACACGTATGCATGTGTATCAGTACTACAATGGTCGATAGTCAGGTACAGAGAAAGCCAACTCGTGCATTTAAATCAATCAATATTGGCCATGTGCCCTTACGCGAACTACCCGGCTTTCTTTCAATGCATGGTACTCCTGCTAAGAACAATGAAAAACCATATATCATTAAACGGAATAATGATTATAACAAAGGATTTGATGTGCTATAACAGCAATTTGATTCAAACTATATACATCTAAAACTATCTACAAAAATATAGAAGTCTTGAAGTGATATTGATAGCAAAGACAACAAGTGTGACCATTTAAAACATAGAAGACATACTTAATGGTGCCCTTTCTTGGTTAAATTTCGCTGTCCAAGCGGTAAGAATGTGGAAATGTTATGTCCATTTACGTGAGTAGTCGTTAAGAAGTGAAGGCCAGGTATTTTTAGTTTGTCGCAGAATGTAATAGATTGGATTTGGCCTCGACTGGTGTCGGTTATATAAAAACATATTTTTATTAAGTTAAGTATTAAAACAACCTTAACGCTATTGTACTTTCCTCTAACTGAAATGCATGTAAGGAGTGTCCGTTTTACTTTACATTGTACACGTAAGAAATCAGAATAATCCTGTTGGCACGTAATCCCTACATAAGTGTATATATACACCCAAACACAGTCATGACATGGAGCTATATATTGGTTATGTGGTTCCGCGTATTGTTATGACCTTGAGCCATAGACACACATTTTGACCTGTAAATCAGCATTGGTCATTCATGAGCTTAGAACTGTAGAAAGCTGTGCGGATTAAGTCATGTAAAAGCATACCTTTCAGGGGCACATGGATTAGACTCAGTTATGTTGTTCAGGTTCACGGAGTAATCATGGTATTTGAAACTCGAGTCTGTGATGTCATTTTGCCATAAACGCAATAAAATGTTTCCATACCAAATCCGTATGTATTTGGGTATCGATCGTTTTCTTTCTACGGATAATGCATATGAAACAAAAGTCAAATCTTAATACATTACTAGACTTTGAAATGTAACAGTGCAAATAACCTGAGAAAAATACAACACTGCCATTAAAACATAGGCAAACACTAAACTATATATTCATACCAGCAAAAGAACGCCTTCATTCAGTCTCTAGAACGAAGTTTATCTGTTATTTACTGTCTGAGAACTTTTTTAAATTATCTTGCAAAATGATCAAGCATACAACCTTACTGGATGATTTATATATTTATTAGAGTATGGAAGTATCGATAAACTGTTATAAACCGTATAATACAAGGCTCAGCCAATTGTCGATCCAGTGGTGCACTCTTCCTTCTGTTGCACTTCACTATATTTGCTTTATAGTACATTAACCAATTACTTGAAATACGAAGTAAGGAAGCTAGGGCTGTCACAATATATCGGAAAACAGGTATATCGCATTACACGGGTATATCGTATCGTACCACAATACAGAGATGAAATATTGATGCATCGCAATATTTTTCAAATGCATATTTGTATGTATCTGCTTGGTGTTTTTACTTTTCAAATTACTACAAAACCTAACAGATATGTCAATAAGCATAAAACAGGCTTTTGATAGTTCAAATTTTGTATACTGTGGTTGGTTTGACAAAAGTCTTAAATCTATGTTATCCGTATTATATATGATTAAGTTTGATAACATTCTTACAACAACTTAATATAAAATTGAACACATCCTTCCTATGACAATATATCGGGATGCGTATCGCAATATAATCATTCTGTATTGCAATATATCGTGATACACACTTGGCGTATTGTGGCACCCCTAAAGGTAGCACCTATTTAAGAATTCAGTAAAAATTGTCTCTCCAAATTTTTGATAAATATTAAATTTGTACCCCAAAAGGCATGTCAGTAGATGTCAAGTGTTCACCTTCAGATAGGATACCCTTAAATACTTAAATACCTTTTCTTTTCACCAAAATGTAAATTTGAAAGATCATTCAGTTCATAAGGCAAATGAAGAGTGAAAATAGACCAAGGTAAGCTTTAACTGTTTAACCTTAGCTAAATGTACACCTTAGGGCATTTTATTATAATAATCTTAATTATTCAACGTTTGGATAAGTAAAGTAAGAATAATTATCTGAATATTTGAGAGTCCATTGTTGATCTTTTTTTTTTTTTTGTAAACATCTTATTGCTTTAACAAAAACAAAACAAAAATAATATAAATGATCAATCCATTCAAATAGTTGAAGAGCATTTTGTTGAGCATATCGAACATGATAAGTGCAGACCGAAGCAAATTATACACCCACACAACCAAATTTAAAATTGCGCAACTTTGATACGTCATCAATAATGTCATCTAATATAAGGGTACGTCACGCGTTACAAAGCATCGAATTTATCAGAATGTGACTTTGTGTGTTACAGGCAGTGTATGCCCTGGAGGATCTAGCATTGTAATGTAAAGAAAATAACAAAGGTTGTTTAGAATAAACTATCACATAACATTAGTTAAGAAAAAAGAACTTAGCTTTGACATGTCTATTTCGACGTAAGGAAGTTGGAAAATACAAATAGTGAAAAGCTACCATAACCATTGTAGGCAACTTCCCGTTGAGCTGGTTCGAAATTATCGACTACACCAGTACTTAAGGTTCTTTTCTGCGTAATGAGGTGATTATATTGGCTAGTCACGTTTTGTGTTTAAAAATACATACGTGGGTATTTCAATACAATAAGACAATGTGATTGATATCACTCAGGTGTAAGATTGGCACGTTCATCGAGGGTATTATTCTACTAAGACACACAACAATGAGGTTTTTTTAAAGAAATTTAAGATACGATAGTACATATTTTTGGCCAGAGATGAAACTTGGACGAGACGATCAAATCATGATAAATGACCTTTTGCGATCTCGCGGAATAACTACCATTAATCACTTAAAAGCAACGTTATGTCAAGGTATAATCTATATTATTTTAGTTAAACATGCCAGCTCATAGTATTATCCAACGATACACATATTAGCAGAACAAGGGATCTACTTCTCAGCGATTTCAAATCAAGCGTGACATCTTTTTATTCTTTAATATATAGTTTTTTTCTCCCATAGGTCTGCGGTTACATAATGAATTCTACCCGCCGGTTTGAATTCAATCATATTAGCATACCCAGCATACCTTTACAATCATCTCAACAGGGGGCTAAGTAACATTAGAATTATTCGCATTTGTATGTTTTAATATTATAATGGCTTCTGTTCAATAAAGAGCAATATTGACTTATGTAAATACTAATGCTGTATATTACGGTGTTAATAAAAAAAAGTTGTTTAAACGCCAATATCCAAACCGGTTTTGGGTTAAGAAATCGTGTTAGTTTGATGACACCTGATAACTTAAATAACTTAAATATACAAGTATATTTTTTTTACAGTGATCACATGAAGATAAAATATAGTACACACCTGATTTCTTCGATAAGATATTGAAGTCGATATACCAGTCGGTCTTGAAACGTTGCGACATGCTTAATACGTACATTGTTTGTGTAGAAAGTAAAACTTTAATATTACAAATCTGATTTATTTCATAACAGATCGACAAACGTTCGATTTGAATTAGACTCTATAAGTTTAAATTAAGTAAACGAAACAAATACAATACGAGTAAGGGCAAATAGAAAAGAAATGTGTCAGACGCGACACTTAATGCTTAAAAGTAAATATTTATATATAACCCTTTACATGTACTTACATAACTATTGAAACAACCTAGGCCTGTTCCACTGGTAAAAATGTTGCAAGGAAATAAATCAAATAGATTTTATTATATACAGCATTTAGATATGTTAACAGTTCATCATCTCACTAGCGATGTCATACTGTTCCTAATGCGGAGGAAGGCATTGTACGCAGTGGCACATGTGTCACAGGAAACACTTATCCGTCCCAAACTCCTAGATTCACTCGGTAACTGGACTCGTCATTTTGCTTGATTTTAAGTTCCGTTTTGATTTGTGTGTGTGACTCTGTGGTTTGCACGTTTTATCCTAGTTTACTTCACAGGTTTAAGAAGATTCCTGGTGTCTTTTCGTTTCTTTTTTGGAATGTTTTTGGTTCATGTACTAGTAAACCTGGCGTTCTAATTTGTTAGACTTGACTTTGTCCATCTTTTGTTTTTGTTTTTGTCCATCTTTTGTTTGTTTTGTTAATGCTCTTTCTCCTTAACCTTGACGTGCTTATCTGATGTTACTTGTGTAGTGGTGAGGGAATAAAACGTTTGCTACATTAACAAACAAAAGACAACAAAATTTAGACCACTTCAGACAACTTGACGTCGTCATGAGTATTACCCAAAAACATTTATTTTCAACGCAATCCCTGTCTGAGATAAACAGGAAGTCAGTCATTTGCCATACATTGTATTTTGTTTTGAGGACATTGATTCCTTTCCCTCATTGCAGAACATATATTGTGTTTCTCCAGTGTAAACTATTACTAAACCTTTGTAAAACTAGTTCGACAAATTGTTGTATAATACCGTTGAGACTTTCATGTTGTGTTTTAATATAATTATGTGATAAGTCACAAAAATGGGACAGGGAAGCTTGTGTTAAGCCTTAGGTTTTCTCAGTGAAGTTATTTAGATTTTCTTTAATATCATACGAATATACTAAATCACGGATTGACCGTTCATACCGAATACTCATATTTCACTTTTTTCTTTTTCTTTTCAAACTTCTATGAAAGACATACTATTCAAGAACAACACGTCTTTCCTGTTTTCAATATATACCCTTCATTAAATACTTGTATAATGATGTTTGTATTTACACACTGAATAGCATTTACATTCAATTTTCTTTCGCAATCATTTTTAAACACTATTTTGTGCATACAAACATTTGCGGTCAGCCGGTACGAGTTTAACAATTTTTAGGAGTACTACCGTCCGACATTTTGAACAAGTGGGTGGTGTTGACTTCTTGTGAGTTTGTCTGTACGTCATTTGCAAGTTTCCTCTTTAACTACATGCTTTAATGAATCATTGGTTCAATAGTAAATAGCGCAGTTTCCTCTATTCCGTCTTTGCGTATTGCAGAGTTATCTTCTCTTGGGAGCAGGGATTGATTGTTACGTCATTGGTTTGTTTGAGAAAATTACGTCGTTTTCTCAAACATTGATGACGTTATTCTCACAAACAAGTGACGTAACAATCAATACCTGTTCCCAAGAGAAGATAACTCAGCAATACGCAAAGACGGAATATAGCTTATGAAGTTTCTGTCGTGTGGCCTGTAGACTAGAAATTACGAAATGCATCATTGACAAGCAATATTTGGAACCAAGGAGACAGCAAAACAAAGGTGGATGATGGTCGTAGTGACATTTATGAAAGAGAGTGCTCGTATACTACATTTTACTAAACTGGTTGTTTCTTTTGGTTGCGAAATCATTATTAACAAAACGTTCTTTCATCTCACTTCATATCAATTAGTAATGCAACACTGACTGTTGTCAATATCTATAAACACTAATACAACGCTTGGTTGTCACGCATTGGGTTTTTCCACGCGGATGTACATGTAGGTGGGTGTGTACGGGTGTGTATGTACGACACATGCATACACAGACGGAATGTCATAGTGATGACATACATTATCAATATTTATACATGGGATTCTTATTTATAGAAAAAAACAGCCCGATGTTGCTAAGAGAGGTATCAACCCACTGCGATACTGTTCTTGTTTCAGCTGTATTGATCACTGACAAGAGATGGTGGCTACAGGCAATAGTGAGAGCTATTTCAAATTAAGGATCCCTGTTCCAATGGAAGCAAAATACTAGAGAATTTCACTTCCGTTTTTATACATTCAGTAAACTACTCTTAATTTCGTTCTGAATATAAATGTAGTTAAACTTGGCCAGGAAACTAACCCTGACTACCAAGTTACCTTTGTCGGAGCAACCTTATTCTGATCAGAGGTCAAGGGTTCGAATTGCGGTAGAACCTTGTAGCATTTTAGCACTCGGAACACTGTTGGTGATGTTATGTGTTTCTTATTATAGTAAAGTATGCGTTACTACCAGAAATGATTGATAAAAGCTATTGGCATGCCTGTAAACTATTCCCAATGCATGGCCACATTGTTTGGTAGAGGTACGAGGGGCCTTGATGCAAATCTGGCTATTAAGGCATCCTGGATAGATCTATCGAACTATAGCACGATGATTCTAGTAAGCTGGCTTTTATCATACTGAAAAGACCAGCGTACCTGGCCGGAGGGTGGTCACAGTACGGCTATAAGGGGACTATCGGAGTCCTTCGAGGACACTTATTTATACTACAAGTTAGCGTAAACACTGACAACACTACAAAAGGAAAGCTTTACCAATCGGATAAACACGCTATAGAGAGTAAATAAATACTTAATAATAAATCTTGACTGAAAGGCTACGTACGTTGTTCGTGAGATCGACTATCTATCATTAAGTGTGGTTCATTGAGAGGTTGACTCCATGCTAAAATATGTACTATGTGGCCAAAAACCATCTATCTTTCATATATACCATCAATTAAACGGAAAACACAAAGAACTCATTATCGCAATAATTAGACTAGGGACGGAACCAAGACCGGAAAATAACATATATAAATGACTTCCTTGGTGGTAGTTTAAACGAACAACACGCAATGATAACACGAAAAAAAACCGGATCTTTTTTAGTTGTTTTGTGTAGGTAAACCCATTATCCTGGTTCATCGGTATATGACAGTTGTTTGCATCTGTTTGCCACTTTTTTACAGTTGTTTTCATCTGTTTGCCACTTTTTTACAGTTGTTTACATCTGTAAGTCACATTTTTACAGTTGTTTGCATCTGTTTGCCACATTTTTACAGTTGTTTACATCTGTTTGCCACTTTTTTACATTTGTTTGTAAATTGTATAGTATGTAAGTCTCATTTTTACAGGTGTTTGTAAATTGTAAATGTATGTCACATTTTTACAGTTGTTTGTAAATTGTATATTATGTAAGTCACATTTTTACAGTTGTTTGTAAATTGTATAGTATGTAGGTCACATTGTTACAGTTGTTTGTAAATTGTATATTATGTAAGTCACATTTTAAAGTTGTTTGTATATGTCAGTCACATTTGAAAGTTGTTTGTATATATCAGTCACATTTTTACAGTTGTTTGCACCTGTTAGTCAAATACGTACAGTTGTTTGTATATGCGAGTGCCATTTTTACAATTATTTGCACCTCTAAGTCACATTTTTACATTTGTTTGTAAATTGTATATGTTAGTCACATTTTTACAGTAAGTCACATTTTAAAAGTTTTTTGTATATGTCAGTCACATTTTTATATGTCAGTCACATTTTTACAATTGTTTGTATGTGTCAGTCACATTTTTTATAGTTGTTTGTATATATCAGTCACATTTTTACAGTTGTTTGTATATGTCAGTCACATTTTTACAGTTGTTTGTAAATTGTATATGTAAGTCACATTTTTACATTTTTTTGTATATGTCAGTCACATTTTTACAGTTGTTTGTATATATCAGTCACATTTTTACAGTTTTTTGTATATGTCAGTCACATTTTTAAAGTTGTTTGTAAGTGTCATTCACATTTTTACAATTGTTTGTATGTGTCAGTCACATTTGACAGTTGTTTGTAAGTGTCAGTCACATTTTTACAGTTGTTTGTATGTATCAGTCACATTTTTACAGATGTTTGCACCTGTTAGTAAAATATGTACAGTTGTTTGTATATATCAGTCACATCTGTACAGTTGTTTGCACCTGTGAGTCAAATATGTACAGTTGTTTGTATATGTGAGTGCCATTTTTACAATTGTTTGCATCTCTAAGTCATATTTTTACATTTGTTTGTAAATTGTATATGTAAGTCACATTTTTGCAGTTGTTTGTATATGTAAGTCACTTTTTTGTAGTTGTTTGTATATGCACAGTACAAAAACAATGATATCATATTTGTTTTTCTTTGTATGTTTCTGTTACCTTTCTTCAGCTTCCGTGTACTGTAAATACGTTGGTTTTCGCATAAACGCATTCTTATTCAGGAAAGAAATGTTAAATATCTATTTTCTTTATTTATTTTCCTACTGTTTTATAAGTAGCATATGACTGTTTTTTCATCGAAGAGATTTACACTTTTTGATTCCCTAATCAGATAAAGAAATGCGTTAACGTGCCTTATCGATAATATGACCATTGTTAACAAATACTAAATCTTAGATAGCGTGACGTCACTCATGTTTACCTTTCTGCTACATGAGTGTTGTTGATAACATGACTTTAGCTTCATTTCCGTTCAATGACCGTACGAGGCGACCCATGTGGCGGCGACCCATGTGGTGACACCTGCATAATCGAGTGTTTTCCTCTGTGTAGTCAAACAGAATAATATATGTCTGTTGCACCTATTACAAAGGTTTCGGGATCATTGTATTTCTTATTCTGCTCCCTTTCTTTCATATTCATATTCTATCATAATTCCATATATCTGTTTACACACCCACAATTTGCCGACTTTCTACTGGGTGGCCTTGTATGGCGTTATTGTGTTGATAGTTTTCACATATCACCGTGTGGACCTGTATGACCTGAGTGTTGATGGCTCATACTGACAACCGTGTGGCCCTGTATGACCTGATTGTGTTGATAGCTAAAACTGACTACCGTGTGGGTCTGTATGACCTGATTGTGTTGATAGCTAAGACTGACTACCGTGTGGCTCTGTATGACCTGACTGTGTTGATAGCTAAAACTGACTACCGTGCGGCTCTGTATGACCTGATTGTGTTGATAGCTAAGACTGACTACCGTGTGGCTCTGTATGACCTTATTATGTTGATAGCTAAACCTGACTACTGTGTGGCTCTGTATGACCTGATTGTGTTGGTAGCTAAAACTGACTACCGTGTGGCTCTGTATGGCCTGATTGTGTTGATAGCTAAAACTGACTACCGTGTGGCTCTGTATGACCTTATTGTGTTGATAGCTAAACCTGACTACTGTGTGGCTCTGTATAACCTGATTGTGTTGATAGCTTAAACTGACTACCGTGTGGCTCTGTATGACCTGATTGAGTTGATGGCTCATACTGATTACCTTGTGGCCATGTATAACCTGATTGTGTTGATAGCTTAAACTGACTACCGTTTGGCTCTGTATGACCTGATTGTGTTCATAGCTAAAACTGACTACCGTGTAGCCCTGAATGACCTGATTGTGTTGATGGCTCATACTGATTACCGTGTGGCCCTGTATGTCCTTATTGTGTTGATGACTTATACTTACTACCGTGTAGCCCTGTATCCCCTTATTGTGTTGATGGCTCATACTGACTACCGTGTGTCTCTGTATGACCTTATTGAGTTGATGGCTCATACTGATTACCTTGTGGCCATGTATAACCTGATTGTGTTGATAGCTTAAACTGACTACCGTTTGGCTCTGTATGACCTGATTGTGTTCATAGCTAAAACTGACTACCGTGTAGCCCTGAATGACCTGATTGTGTTGATGGCTCATACTGACTCCCGTGTGGCTCTGTATGACCTTATTGAGTTGATGGCTCATACTGATTACCTTGTGGCCATGTATAACCTGATTGTGTTGATAGCTTAAACTGACTACCGTTTGGCTCTGTATGACCTGATTGTGTTCATAGCTAAAACTGACTACCGTGTAGCCCTGAATGACCTGATTGTGTTGATGGCTCATACTGACTATCGTGTAGCCCTGTATGACCTGAGTGTATTGATGGCTCATACTGACTACCGTGAAGCCCTATTGACCTTATTATGTTGATGGCTCATACTGACTACCGTGTGGCCCTGTATGTCCTTATTGTGTTGATGGCTCATACTGACTACCGTGTGGCCCTGTATGACCTGATTGTGTTGATGGCTCATACTGACTACCGTGTGGCTCTTTATAACCTGATTATGTTGATAGCTTAAACTGACTACCGTGTGGCTCTGTATAACCTGATTGTGTTGATAGCTAAAACTAATTACCGTGTGTCTCTGTATGTCCTTATTGAGTTGATGGTTCATACTGACTACCGTGTGGATCTGTATGACCTGATTGTGATGATGGCTCATACTGACTACCGTGTGACTCTGTATGACCTCATAGAGTTGATGGCTCATACTGACTACCGTGTGGCCCTGTATGACCTTATTGTGTTGATGATTCATACTGACTACCGTGTGGATCTGTATGACCTGATTGTGTTGATGGTTCATACTGACTACCGTGTAGCCATGTATGACATGATTGTGTTGATGGTTCATACTGACTACCGTGTAGCCCTTTATGACCTGATTGTGTTGATGATTCATACTGACTACCGTGTGGATCTGTATGACCTGATTGTGTTGATGGTTCATACTGATTACCTTGTGGCTCTGTATGACCTGATTGAGTTGATGGCTCATACTGACTACCGTGAAGCTCTGTATGACCTTATTGTGGTGATGGCTCATACTGACTACCGTGTAGCCCTTTATGACCTGATTGTGTTGATGATTCATACTGACTACCGTGTGGATCTGTATGACCT